>NW_027271149.1:0-82500 GCF_040938485.1 Diadema antillarum
CTTGTGTTGATGAGCTTGCATACACCTAATACTGCAGAAAAAACAAAAACCCTGGGAGGGCATATGTCTCACATTCTGTCTATTTTGGTCATTGGTTAGCTCCAGGTAGCGCAAGGCTAGTTTGGTGAGACTGTCGCCAGAAGCCAAGCCCCGACAAAGAAGTCTCCGTCCCATCAGGAACCCCCTCAGGGCTGGGTCTGAGAGACAAGGGGAAAAAAAATAGTGGACATTTTTAATTGGTCAGGCTGACATCTGACAAATACAACAAAAAAAGAACTGTGCATAGACTTACCAAAAACCACAAAAAGATACACAACTGAAATTGTGATATATATGTTTTGGAGCAACTTACTTGTTTCTTTTTTTGCCAAATATAGTTGCTAGCTATATCTTTTGTTTGTCTGGAAGTCATTTGCATGAAGCAAAATATGAATTTTTTTCAATCAGCATCAAAAAAGATTCCAATTGTTTTTTCCATACGCTCACACATGCACAGATCTTTAATAAAAACTGACCTATTTTCTTCCGGCTTGACGGCAGTAACACTGAGGCGGCTCTGTAACTGGCGCTCTGTGTGGCGTATGTTCCCATCTCTGTGACCAGACGCTTGGAAGCAGAAACCTGTATATTTTCCTCTGTGAATGGAACACAAGACTGACATCTTTAAATCTTTAGATTAGATTTAACTTGTCTTGACAATAGTTTACACAACACTTTAGAACTCAGACTCTCACTTTTATTCATGTTACACAAGGCATGAAACAGTACAGTTATAAAATCAATCAATAATAAATAGACGGTGAAAATATATGTTGCCACATAATGAAAGCTCTTAGGTGGAGTGCAGTGTGAAATGCACTAACTGATTATGTTAAAAGGAAAAAAAAATTGCTACCCTCTTGTCCAAGATACAGGATATGGTGATGTTGCACAGTTTCATACATTTCATTTCATTTCATTTACTTGAAAATTCTTATCAAAATGCAAAGGAACATCAGCAATCAAAACATAACAACACACAGGATATACACAAATATATTGGGTAATACATTTGTCCAAGTGATGCACTACTTATATAATGATGACTGGCATATAAGGAAACAGACAGTATCATCCATTTAAGAAATTGAAAAAAAATGCTTTCGAGAGATTGACGGACTCTTATGAAGCTGTCTTTTAAATCCGACATATTCCCAGTTACAATAGTCATCTTTTGTCATATGATATGAGTTAGGACAGGGCTTGACACAAACATTTTTTTTCTCTCTTCATTTTTTTTTTAAATCTTTGAATTTGAAATTTTGGTATGTCCCGAAATAAAATGCAAACATAACAATCCATTTAGAATCTTAGTTTCCCCAATTGGGTCACCAAAGAATAAACTTTTATGAAAATTTGGTGGTCTAACATCAATTTTCAGAGGCCAGGGTCCACTGCTAATGTTGAGCCGTGGTTACAACATAGTACTTTGAGAATGAAGGCCACAGCTTCATCTACACTGTACATCACCTTCTTCTCTTCTAAATTTTCTGTTGCAGTAATGTAGCAGCATCACCAACACGTCCACATTACACACAGTTAGCTATCTCACTAGTTTTGCACAACTACAGTATATGGAGGCGCAGCATCATGCACCTTAATACTATTACATGCTGCTTTCCACACTGGCATAATATCTAAGCATCAAAAATATTTTTTCAAAGGCAGACTTTCTGGTCCCCTGCTACATGATGAATGAGTCAAAGGAGGAGAAGGAGGAGGAAGTGGAGGAAGAGGAGGAAGAGGAGAAGGAGGAGAAGGAGGAGGAGAAGGGGGGAGGAAGAGGAGGAGGAGGAGGAGGAGGAGGAGGAGGAAGAGGAGGAGGAAGAGGAGAAGGAAGAGGAGGAGGAAGAGGAGGAGGAAGAGGAGGAGGAGGAGGAGGAGGAGGAGGAAGAGGAGGAGGAAGAGGAGAAGGAAGAGGAGGAGGAAGAGGAGAGGAGGAAGAGGAGGAGGAAGAGGAGGAGGAAGAGGAGGAGGAAGGAGAGGAGAGGAGAGAGGAAGAGGAGGAGGAAGGGAGGAGGAGAGGAGGAGGAGAGGAGGAGAGGAGGAAGAGGAGGAGGAAGAGGAGAAGGAAGAGGAGAAGGAGAGGAGAAGGAAGAGGAGGAGGAGGAGGAAGGAGGAGGAGGAAGAGGAGAGGAAGAGGAGAGGAAGAGAGAAGGAAGAGAGAGGAGAGGAGAAGGAAGAGAGGAGGAGGAGGAGGAAGAGGAGAAGGAAGAGGAGAGGAAGAGGAGAGGAGGAGAGAGGAGGAGGAAGAGGAGAAGGAGGAGAAGGAAGAGGAGAAGGAAGAGGAGAAGGAAGAGGAGGAGGAGGAGGAGGAAGAGGAGAAGGAAGAGGAGGAGGAAGAAGGAGGAGGAAGAGGAGGAGGAGGGAGAGAGGAGGAAGAGGAGAAGGAAGAGGAGAAGGAAGAGGAGGAGGAGGAGGAAGAGGAGAAGGAAGAGGAGGAGGAAGAGGAGGAGGAAGAGGAGGAGGAAGAGAGGAGGAAGAGGAGGAGGAAGAGGAGAAGGAAGAGGAGGAGGAAGAGGAGGAGGAAGAGGAGGAGGAAGAGGAGAATGAAGTCGGAGGAGGAAGAGGAGGAGGAAGAGGAGGAGGAAGAGGAGAAGGAAGAGGAGGAGGAAGAGGAGGAGGGAAGAGGAGGAGGAAGAGGAGAAGGAAGAGGAGGAGGAAAGAGGAGGAGGAAGAGGAGGAGGAAAGAGGAGGAGGAAGAGGAGGAAGGAAGAGGAGGAGGAAGAGGAGGAGGAAGAGGAGGAGGAAGAGGAGGAGGAAGAGGAGGAGGAAGAGGAGGAAGAGGAGGAGGAAGAGGGGAGGAGGAGGAAGAGGAGGAGGAAGAGGAGAAGGAAGAGGAGGAGGAAAAAGGAGGAGGAAGAGGAGAAGGAAGAGGAGGAGGAAGAGGAGGAGGAAGAGGAGGAGGAAGAGGAGAAGGAAGAGGAGGAGAGGAAGAGGAGAAGGAAGAGGAGGAGGAAGAGGAGGAGGAAGGAGGAGGAGAGGAAGAGGAGAAGGAAGAGGAGGAGGAAGAGTGAGGAGGAAGAGGAGGAGGAAGAGGAGAAGGAAGAGGAGGAGGAAGAGGAGGAGGAAGAGGAGAAGGAAAAGGAGGAGGAAGAGGAGGAGGAAGAGGAGGAGGAAGAGGAGAAGGAAGAGGAGGAGGAAAAAGGAGGAGGAAGAGGAGGAGGAAGAGGAGGAGAAGAGGAGGAGGAAGAGGAGAAGGAAGAGGAGGAGGAAAAGGAGGAGGAAAAGGAGGAGGAAAAGGAGGAGGAAGAGGAGGAGGAAGAGGAGAAGGAAGAGGAGAAGGAAGAGGAGAAGGAAGAGGAGGAGGAAGAGGAGGAGGAAGCACCCTTACCATCCGTGTTTTCACCAGCTGCTTTCCTCATCTCATCATCCACAATGGGGATCTCTCCAAGGAGGTTGCGGACTTCAGTCATCAGGCTCTGGATGTCGTTGATGGTAGTACAGTACTCCCCAAGAATCCACAGAGCTGCTCGGTGGATCCTGCAAAGAAGGCGACGCATATTGCAATAGGTGGGACTGACATATGGAGGTGCTCCGTGAATAATTACTGGGCAAGCTAACCTAGAGGATGCCCTCTTTTTCTCATCAAAGGATGATCATTGAATACCTTATTACTTTTTTTTTCCTCCACGCAAGCTAATCTTGATTGGGTCCATTCCTTTAATAACAAGATTAATTCATTGCATCATGATAAAGAATATTTCCCATTGACATACATACAGCACTCCAGGGCAAAGTATTATGCGTGTATACATATATCGTTGCTGGGGCGACAAGACCTCGTATATACAAAATGTCAAATGTTCAGGAGAGCCAAAAAACATGGCGGCCAAAGCACTGTGGCAAATGGGATAGCCTTTCCTTTAAAGGGGATGGCTAGTAACTGATCAGTGGGAATCAGTGGGAATGCTGGAGGATGATTGTTTCAATCCTTGTGGAATTCATTTAAGAGTACATTATATATCTATTGTTGCGTGAAAATTATTTGCTTCAGAATGGTCTCATATTCAAGTAATGTGCAGTTTAATGTTTCCAGGTTAGCGTGCCTGGTCAGTGACGGGGCATTAATCTGCACATTACTTGAATATGAGACCGTTCTGAAGCAAATAATTTTCACACAACAGTAGATATATAATGTACTCTTAAATGAATCCCACAAGGATTGGAACAATCATCCCTCAGCATTCCCACTGATTCACACTGATCGGTTACTAGCCATCCCCTTTAACATGCCGTGGTGGCTTCATTTTTCGAGTAAGACAATTGTGATTTGGACAGGACATCACTTAACCCATAATTTGACCATTAATCCAAAAAAGTCATTTTTGCCAAAATTGCAGATACAAGGTCTTGTCACCCCAGCGACGATATGTATGATATTGATAAAACTGATTAACAAGTGCTCAAATCTGTTATTGCTGAGTACAGAAACTGACAGAGAAATATATATTGGTCACATATTTTCATGGAGCAAAATTATTGATCCTCATTTGACAGCAAAAATTTCATAAACTTAAAATAAAGCTTTGCAAATTGCCGGCACTATGATGCATTGCTTAAATAATTCCAAGCACTTTCAAATGAAGCAGACATTTACTGTACTTGTACTAGTTACATGTACCAATACAGACAAAAACGTAATTTAGACATATGCAAGATCACATTGGCACCCTATGTATGTGTTATATTTGTACTGCTATGTAAACAGCTACAGCTCAGTTAATATTTTCACAAGTTGTTAAATTCGTGAACAGCACACGGCTCACAGAGTTTGCAAAAATAAAAGCCCCAAGAAATACATGGCATAAACCATATATACTTAGTACTAAGTACTCACTTGACAGCCTTGATGGTTGGGAATACTTCCAGGAGTTTGCTGATGATGAGAGGCTTGAGCTGTTCAAATCGCTGGATCGCCTCTCGGATGAAGACCAGAACATCGGCTGCTGCCAGTTCATTAGTATCACTCAGGAACTCCATTAGCTGTGGAGAGAACATTGCAAATATTCTTTGACCTTCTTTTTTATATCTGTCTTTATTGTTCTTTCCATATTTCATCTTGCTATTAGTATACAGCACAATAACATTTTCATTTTTCTCCACAGCGACATTTTCTTCAGAGCTGTTCTTGCATGTCATGTTCAGCAGATAAGTTCTGTCTGTGCCCAAATATTTGAGGAAAACAACAAGTGGTAATATTTTGTGTTCAATATAAATGGAGAGCTGCTCAATAGCTTCATCAAACAGAAATACCACTTTGTCTTCTCCTGTAAACTTTTACAATTCATAATTATTCTTATTGTCTGATTTTGTTCCAAAATTGTCACTAAGTAACTTCTCTAATTTTTCTGTTTCTATACAGAGCAACTCAATATCGGGATGGAATTTCCTTTCAAACCCCTTGACCAATACTATCACTTGAAGTACACACTAGATTGTAATCTCCATGGCAACACTCACCAGAGGGATGATGGTGGCCGCAACGTCAGGGAACTTGACGCTGCAGGAGTGCAGGGTTCTCACCAGCAGCTGTCTGTACTTGCCTGTGTCCTCATGTTCACCAACATTCTGGGTTTTGCTCACCTCCTTCTTCAACACCAACACCATCTGCCATCAATGGATCGGTGAAGTGAGGTGTCAGTATCGATACACCATTATCCATACTTGCATGCTACATTGTTACTCCAGGCATACATGTGGTTGTAGGACTACACAAGCTCAGTAAAAGATGCACATATGACTGGGTTATTTGTTGTTGTTTTTTTCTTGAAAAAGTAAATCCAAGCTTTCATACATGCCCAGAATGGACTGCTCTCAGAAAGGAAAAAGATGCTGTGTGCATTTCTAGGCAAGAAATAAAAGATTAACATTTATTTTCTTCCTCATATTCCCTTTGTCTTTCTGGATTATCACACTTTAGTGAGAGAGAAATTGTTTCAAGAATATATCTAAAACTCCCTACAGCATGAAGAAATGAACCCATTTTAGATCACAGTAATAGCATGGCAGTTCCATCATCAATGTGTCATTAGAAGCTTAGCAACACAAGATACAACCTCTTTTCATACCAACTGCATTCACACAAAAAATAAATATGTAGTAGGCGAAACAAGTACAAAAAATAAAGAATAACTTATAATCTAATAAACAAAATAATCTGATAAAATAGTCTAAGAACAAATAATCTGATAAACAAAAATGCCTGGTATTAAAGTGAATAAAATGCATTTGGTAGAAAGTCACTGATTATTTCAACATTGCCTATCTTATAGTCAATATATTTTCATGTATATGAAGGAGATGACTTACCTCCTCAACATTCCTTGATGAAATGAGGTCGAGGGCGAGATCAAGGGTCTTACGTCTGACCTCCAGGTCTGAGGCCGAGAGGACACGCAGGATGTCCATCACAAGTTCCTGCATTCCACAGAAAGGGATTTAATGGTCAAATTGAGTGTGCTATTTCATTTAAACATTCCAGGCCCATACAGGGTGGTCCACAACTTGAAATTTGAGCATGTTGCAAGCTCAGAATCTGAGAATATTGCAGAAATTGAATATGCGCGGAGCGCACACAATGAGTACGTAGTACGCAATATTTTGCTGCTTATCTCTCTTTGTGCTGCTTACATTCAATGTTCTCTCTCATGTTTTGCACACAAATATCAAAGTACCAGGTAGTTTGATGTTTCTCATGTTATGCACAATAATGTTTTGCACATTTTTGAATACTTTTACTTTGAGCTTGTTGCAAATTCTTGAGGATGTTGCATAGCATGTTGCTGGCTTTTGAGGATGTTAATGTTGCAGCGACATGCTGAAAACCCCCGTGGACACCCTGCCCATATCAGGTTTGGGTAAGTCACATGTATCAATATTGATATGGAACCCATTACACAAAAAGGGATGTAACGGTCAAATTTAATGTGCAATTTCATTCAAAAATTCCAGGCCTATATCAGTTTTGGTTCAATCAAATGTATAAATGTTGACATGGAGTACTTGTGAAGATTGAGAGAAGAGCCTTGTATTTGAAAACAAGAGACCCGGGGGTCTAGCACTCACCCGAGTATCGCAAGTTCATCTTCTACACATGGTGCCCATTCATACAAATCTACATTCTATCACTCTAGTAATAATACCTGTCAGGATTGGCCAAAAATATGACAATGTACTTTCAAGAAAACTAAAATATGAAAATTGTACCTTAATTTTGTCCCCCACCCCCATCTACCATGAATAGACTTGAAGCTACAGTCACAACTGTACTTGGTCATAACATTAACATGGTCCTATCACTTTGAACAGTAGAGAAGATTTAGTAAACTTCCTTAATTAATCAGGGCGGGGGGAGCATGGTGCCCATTTGAACAACTTGACATCCTATGACCCTAGGGATGCTATCTGTCAAGTTTGGTGAAAATACTTTGAGAGGTTTTCCAGAAGAAACTGGAAAAGTAAAAAGTTTAGGCACAATACACATAGCTCACTTGAGCCTTTGGCTCGGGGACTTACGTGAGCTGAAAAAATAAAATGCAGCATTTACAACTCATCATACAAGTGGGAACTGAACACAAACAAAACTAGAAATGTCGCTACAGCGACTGGTTATACCCCCACCAAACAACATTTCATAAGCTTTGGTCAAAAAACTGAGGAAGTAGTTAAATCCGCAAGATCTTTCCTTGATCTTCTGCCATTAATATGCCGTTACCATGGCAACGTACTTTCGGGTACTGTCGAAAAATACGTCTTGCACATCTACCACCAAAGGCACACATCTGTACCAAGTTTCATGGAAATTGGGCAAAAACTGAGGAAGTAGTTTGCAACACAAATTTTTCCATCATTTTGGCTCATAATATGTGAGCTGTTACCATGGCAACATACTTTTTGTCACTGTCAAGAAATGTGTCATGCTGACCTATATCCTAAGACAAACATTCAATATGAATTCCATGAGAATTGGAAGAACACTGATGAAGCAGTTTTGCCATGAAGCATTTTGCCCTATATTTTACCAATAACATGCCGTTACCATGGCAACGCACTTTTTGCCACTGCGGAAATATGTGTCTTGCACATTAACATATTCAGATGAACATCTGTACCTAATTTCATAAAAATTGATTAAAAACTGTGGGAGGAGTTCGCGACGCAAGATTTGTACCCATTTTTGCCCATAATATGCCGTTACCATGGCAACGTACTTTTGGGTACTGTCAAAAAATACGTCTTGCACATCTACAACCCAAGGCACACATCTGTGCCAAGTTTTATGGGAATCGGTTGAAAACTGAGGAAGTAGTTCGCGACGCAAGATTTGCAACGGACCGACCGCCCGACCGACCGCCCGACCGACCGCCCGACCGACCGCCCGACCGCCCCCGACCGCCCGACCGACCGCCCGACCGTCCGCTGATTCCTATATACCCCCTTCAAACTTCGTTTGGCGGGGGTATAATCAGTCCGAACAGTTTGTTTGTCACAAATGGCCACAGAAATTTGTTTCTTACCTGGAGAACCTTCTCATGGGCAGGCTGATCCTTGAGGGAGATGAGTCTATCTAGCACGATGAGTTTCACATTGTTGTCACTCTCCTTGATGATCAGATCAATGTAGCATGATGCTGCGGCCTGGAAGGAAGTGATGCAGAAATACTTTGTCAGTTACTTGGCAAATGCATTTGGTCTTCTTTGATCAAATTGGAAATGCACTTTTCTACACGCACCTTTCTAAACGTGTAAAATTCAAGATCCTACTGTCATGCAAGGTACACACTAACCCGTTGAGGACGTGTCCCGAGTATACTCGGGTAGGAGTCTATGGGAAATGCGTGTTTTAGCAAAATCAGCCTGTCCTCAATGGGTTAAAGGACATGCTTAGTACTATGGAAGGTTGTTGGACATGTATGCTACATTGCCAAATATTGCACAATCTGCAGCCATTGAAGTCTTTAAAGTTATGCCTATGTAAATGTGAGTTATGCCACCTTGAAAATTATTTTTTTACAAAGAGAAAAAATGTCATTTCAGAATGTGGTCACTACTTTTGGGCCATCCGATGCCTACCTTGACTGCAGTCGGGGCGCTAGAAAGTGTGACAAGGGTGCCAGCAGCTTCATAGCGCACAGCCGGGCTGGACGACTGGAGGAGGTTGTAGATGCAGCGAATGAAGCGAGCACGCTCAGACGGGTTGGCATGGCAAACCTTGGGGAAAATATGTAAACATTGCATTGGTATTATCATCATGAAGAGCAGTGCACTTTCATTGGTATGGGTATCAAATGGTTTTACAACCCTTGTGGAATATCGGGAGGACTATGGAATGCAGAATTAATATGAAGAAATGCACAATGTTTACTGCAAATTAAGGAAACAAGACTACATTTGATTCAGACAAACCGAAGCACAACATTATGCATTCTACTTGTAGTGATTAAACAGCAGTGGAGAATACTGTAAAAGTGGTTATTTTTGTGTGAGAAATTTGTCACGTTCGGCTGGATGACATGAATTTTGCATGTTTCTAATTCCGCGGAATCAAGACATTTATTAGTTGAACACACAGTGTGCAAAAATATTTGCATGTTTTTATTTCACACTGGTTTCTGGTTGCACAAAATGCGCCAAAAAAAAATTCCACTCTTACAGCATATGATAATTACATAAACAAAGAGCAGCATGCTGTATCCAAAAGCAGACACAATGACAAATTTCGGTGCAAACTACCAATTTGTGAATAATTCATACATAACTGGAAAATCAAAATATGCCATAACTCTTTTACAAGTACCGGTATATAATGATAAATGGAAGCTATGTCATACCTTGTACACCAGTTCAACAATGACAAGCTGAAGGATGTCATTGAAGGAGTGGATTTGATCAATGCAGGTGCTCAAGTAGTCCAGGGCCCTTTCCTAGAAAAAAAAAGGGGGGGGTAGGTGTGTTAGAAAATAACATGTCTGAATATATCAAGTGTAATATTGACATGTGGTCATGCAGATGCCATTCTTGCTACACACATGTGCAATCACATAACATTAAAGTATGAAAACTCAATATTGTGAAAATTTCTGATGTTTGACTCTCACAATACAGCTTCATGGAAAGCCTTAGCCATAAACTCTAGTCCAGCAAATTCATGCATCAATCACAAATTTCTGCTTCTAGTGGCTCACTTGGTCAACATGAATCAGCATCATGAAGGCGTTCCTCTTGGAGGATGCATCTTGCTCTTGCTCCAGGAAGTTGTGGATGAGCTCGGGGGCATCCGGGATCAAGGTGTCAAAGCTCCTGTAGAGCAGAGATAAAAGTTCAGTTAATATTAATGTCTGACTGATTTCTGACTTAAAGGGTCTTGTAGGGGAATGAAACCCAAATAAACATGAGGACTGAGTGAATGCAGCCATGTCAGCAGAATACATCAGTGAAGTTTGAAGAAAATTAGACAATCCATTCTAAAGTTTTGATAGTTTGAAGTTTTGGTGCCCCATCGCTAGATGAGAAGACTAGAACAGTTTGTGAAATACTACTAAACCTTGATTATGTTTCAAGCCTTTGCTGCCTCATAATGTCACACAAAAGATGATCACCTAGTAGAATGATAACCTTGGTATGTCAACTCTCTATATAATCAAGCCCACAATTATCAGTGGGTAAAAATGCAGAAACTGAACATCTTGTTTATGAGACTTGGAAATGGTGAACTGTAACATTAGCAAAAGCTCTATGTACCACAAAGCAAAGATAACATAAGTCTCAAATGTTTATGGGACAGGCAACATAATATGTATGTCCGTACCAGCTACCCTGTCCTACGAATGAGCCTGAATACACAAGTGCATCCAGTCACAAGTGTCTCACACAGAACTTACTTGTAGATGGTGAAGATGGCAAGGACTGCGTTGCGGCGCACGTAACTATGGCGATGCTCCAGGCATGCCCTGATGGCGGGCATCAAGGGCTCTAGGAGCTCAGCCTCCTTCAGCTTGCAGAGGAAGCGCAGAGTGGAGCCACGGATGAACTCATTTGGGTGCTGGAGGTCCTGTACCAGTCAAGGAGAAATTTAACCAAGCTCGGTGAATGTTTGTTTGCTTTCCTCATGACAATACAAGATATATGAATAACCCATACTTCGCTGCACTTTTATAGTGCTGCCAGTCTTCCCTGATGTATTGTGTGTATTTGGAGTGAACCACTTCACTCCCATGTTATGTAACTTGCTCTGTCCCATGAGTGAATGAAGCAAAATCTTTTACACGCGTGGGTTGTGACTCTCTTGCAAGGGACCTCCATTTTATGTTCTTACCAAGGGGCCAGAATGCTTTGCCTCTAGTACAAGGGACTGTATGACAACACATAACATTACTCAGCAAACTTACTGGGACTCGAACCCCTGCCATTTCATTGCAAGGCAGATACGTTACAAAGTGGGCCCCTCACTGCCCTGGTTGGAGAAAGAAAAGGAAATTTGTCTTTGTTGGGTATCAGAGTACATTTGTAAATGATTTATATTTTTAAAGGACAAGTTCACCTTCATAAACATAAGGATTGAGAGAATGTAGCAATATTAGTAGAACACATCATTGAAAGTTTGAGGAAAATCGGACAATCCGTTCAAAAGTTATGAATTTTTGAAGTTTTTGTGCAGTAACCGCTGGATGAGAAGACTACCGCAGTGTATAAAGAACTTAGATGTCACATGCGTACAACAATATAAGGAAAATATAAAGAGAATTTCACAAAATTTCATCTTTTGAAAAAAAGTACACATTCCCTTGACTCGTTACCGACATATGTTATGGGTAATATTATTCCCCCTGCCTTTAGAAAGAGGCAAGTCAAGTGGTCTTTTATTATGCGAAAAAAGTGAAAATATGTTGAATTTTCTTTACATTTTCTTTATACTGTTGTACCCATATGACTTTACAAGCTGTAGTAGTCTCCTCATCCAGCGGTTACTGCACAAAAACTTCAAAAATTCATAACTTTTGAACGGATTGTCTGATTTTCCTCAAACTTTCAATGATGTGTTCTACTAATATTGCTGCATTTTCTCAATCCTTATGTTTATGAAGGTGAACCTGTCCTTTAAATATGCAAAACAGCATAGAAGAGGGAATGAAAAAGTATCACTCTGTTTTTGATAATGTATACATCAAAATTAGGCTTATTGCTCTTCTCTGCTGACCCCCCATTCACATGAATTTACGCATCGGTTTTTGTTCTTGTTGCTGATTTGTGTATGTGTGTGTATTTCTTTTGATATTCCTATATTTGTATCTATGTGTTTTCATTGTATGAATTGTTTGATGATTTTATGTCGAATGGAAAAAACTTGAATTGAATTGTAGGTGAAATACATTTTCTTTACGGGATAATGTAGCAACATAGGTTTTAGCTACAGATACAAACATTCAGTGAAAAAGATTGAGCAGTTTGATCATGGAGGCAGAGAAAATATTACCATCATCAATCTGCTGGCTTACTCTATACATGAACACACTCAAAAAAATTCAGAATGTTGATTGATAAGGCTTTGAATTACACAATTCACATTTTCTGCAAAATCAAGGGATTTTATTCTGAAGACAGATAGTGTTAGCTGCAATTGGTATCATCAATAATGTTGCACTGACACAGGTCATTAGCAAAGAGACCTACACAGAGGACTGCAGTTGCTGCGGGCCTCCAGGTAGCAGTTACCATGGTGACGGGATGACTTACCTTCCTGTATGCATCACAGACAAGGATCATCTCCTGCAGAAGTTTCCCGTCTGGGTGCGTCTTGGGCACTATTTCCCAGAAGATCAAGAGAAGCTTCTTGATTGTGTGGTCCTTTTGAGGAAGAGATAATGGAAGATGTATTAGTTACAGTAAATATACATTGTAGTAATGGTGAGGCAAAGACAGGCATGTCCAAGAAGAAACTGAACCATGTTTTAATGGATAATAAAATCAAAGAAATATGAGATCTGCATTAAAAAGAGTCACTGCAAAAACAGGCAAACCCAATTTGGCATTGGTTTCTGACCAAAAAGAAAGTTTGTTAATGTATGATTTTGATTATGTGATTGTTTAACCAAGCATCTAATCAAACTTAAAGGTCCTCTTTACCTTTGGGAGCAGTGATTAGAAAAAAAAAATGTTCAAGATATCACATTTGATGCATATGTATGGGTCTGTTGTGTCTCAAAAATTCCTAACTTATAAAATTTTCGCAATAAAGCCTAAATTATACAGAGATATCAGTATTTTTCTCAATAAACCATAACTGTAGACGGTTTTGTCTGGAATTTCTTTTACTATAACTATTGTTCATATTTTGTGTATTCAACAATACTTAACATCGATTACACGGGTTCAAATTTTTACAGTGGTTGTATCTATTTCTAACTCATATTTTAGAACTATTTTGAACCATTAATGCTGGATTTTTGTTTCATCTGCAAATAGTAAATTATGCCTTTAACTTTTTAAACAGTTACATTTTCTTTCTTGATGTTTCTTGTGTGGTAAATGTCATGTTTTGTTTGGAACTCGGGAATCATTTTTATGCTTACCTTCAGAGGAAGTAGGAAGCGGATGACGTGCATCAAAATACCAGGAAATTTCTCCCCATTGAGAATCATGTAGATGAGTTTCTTGAGAGCCTCTGTCTTTGTCCTGGTGTCCCCCTTTTCTATAGACAATCAAACATAAGGCACAAGAAGTAACTACAAGATTGAAGATGTGTTAACACAAACATAAGGCACAAGCAGTAACTACAAAATTGAAGATGTGTTAACATTAAAAGGAAAAAAAATCAACAGATTACATCTGAATTTATCCACAGAAAATGACTGAAGGATCTGTAACTTGCATTCATTCATCTTTGTTTTCATAAGAGACTGAAATATTCTTATTTCTGTTCATGATATCCATGTTGTTAAAAACACAAATTATGAATAAACCTCTTGACATATAAAAGGACTGTCTAGCAGAAATTCTGCCCAAGTTTCTCACGTGTGCATACAAACTACATCAATCACTAGAATCAAGAACTACAATATGCCTACTTCTGCATTTGATTGTATCAACGTCAACACCTGATACCAAAGTGACTTGACACTCTTGTCAGCATTTACTCTTTTTATTATTGTGTATGAATGGGTTCATTCAATATATCTTGTTTTATTCATTTCCAAGTTACAGTGTATGTCAGGACAAAATCATCTGAGACACACAAGCAGGACTTTTACCTATTTTCCCCCATTTACAGAATTTCTTGTTTTGTTGTGTGTAGTTGAAGAGTTTGTTCGCAAAAACCAATAAGTCCATTTTTTATGATTTTGAAGTACGGTCTTTGTCATAAAGTACATAATAATACCTTTTAAATGATATACTGGTCACTACATATAAAGGTACATTTTTGAAGTTATGGTCAAAAGAAGCAAAAATTTCTTATTCTCTTTATTTTTCTTGACCTTTAATTGCAAATATCTCCATTTGGCAAATATGGACTTATCGGTTTTTGCGAAGAAACTCTTCAGTTGTTGCTTGGATTGTCCTACACATTTATGAATGCACACACACTGTCGCAGAGTGATGCCATTCATCCAAACACAAAGACCCTTGACAGTGCATGTATTTCAAGATGTGTGTTTTACTACTGTACTTACCTATGTCATTTTTTAGTTGCATCTCATTCGGGGGCTCCACATCCATGTTCATGTTAATCAGTGTGTAGCATGGCTGCTCCAGTGCGGTCGACATCTTGGGTTCTTGCGTGCTTCAATCAAATCTGTCAATAACCCAAGGAGTTGTCAATGCATCATCATAAAAAACAACAACAACACCAGAAACCACATTCAAATCATGCTTAGAGTAAACACGTGGAGTACTGTAAATTATCCCCTTTTATATGATACCTTATTCATTTTATTTTTCAATTTTGATCATATTTTACCAATGCCTCAATGTTGAACTTTTGTATGAAAAATCATGGCCCTTCTTGTTTTATGCACAGAAAACGATAAAATGCTTGTAAAAGGAGATATACACTGCCCGAGAGCCTGCTATTGCTGACATTAAATGCAAGAGCAATCGTTCAAACATCTTAGTTAAAGAGATTGTGTGAACATGTATTACACCATTCGTGATGACGTAATTCTAATCGTTCTATCTTTTTATAAGTTAAGGGGTTACAAAGCGTGCGTGGCCTGTAATGGCGTGAAGGGTTCCCTAGAATAGACCTTATGCATTGACATCACAACTGACTTAACAACCAAGTATGACGCCATTTTACAGGACAAACAAATGCACTGAAGTGTGTACTAAGCATGCACCTGTGAAACATGATACATGTGATTATGATCTTAAAATGACACTCACTGGTATTTTACACTGTATGCTACAGACATAGATTATAACACATTTCAGCTTCTTAACAATGTCACTACGAGTTTTCACATCAGCCCGATGTTTCGAAATAGCGCGCTATTTTCTGACTTGGGAAACTAACCCGATCACGAAATAGCGCGCTATTTGATAATGTGAACAAAAATTAGCGCACTAATTGTATCGCTCTGGTCGAGAAAATTTCTCGAGTCCAATTCGGGAAATTTCTGAAATAGCGGGATAGTAGCGCGATATTTGACAACGTGAAAACAACTCCAGAAATTAGCGCGATGCATCCCATTATGCCTAGCGTGTGTGACCCGACCGATCGAGGCAAACTACACACAAATCATGAGGAATTGTTGAAATTGCACACATTACTGATGCTGTTTGCACATGCTCAGCTGTCGAATTAGCTCGAAAAAATTTCGGGCTAATTCCCTTCGGGCTGATGTAAATAAGAAATGAAATAGCGCGCTTATTCGCAATTGCGAAAAATATCTCGAGCTTGGATTTTTATTGGGCTGATGTGAAAACGCCTAGAGTGAGCAAACTATGGCCATCGAAAAACTAATTATTGCCACAAATGCTGCCAGATGTTTGCAAGATTGCGTACGAGTATTTCCAAGTAGCTTCTCCCTCACTACGTACATGTACTCCCCAGCTGCTGCATTGCACTGGGCCATGTACAGGCGGTCCGCCATATTAGGATCGTATACAAATGTACCCTGTATGTATGCTAGGCGTGCGTAATTTGTGTAATCATCTGCTCTTTATGCCAGGCTCAGTGCAATTGTTAATTATTGTCAGATGGCATCTTACAAGGTTCAAAAATTGCAGGACGTCAGGCGAACTCAGCCATGTTCCCGCAAAGTCTTTCCACGGAAATTTGGTACATTCTTTAGAGCAGTTCACAGAAGCTTGGACTGTGGTCGCCAATCAGCGAATCAGCTGTATCCCGCCCGTACAATGTAGCTCACCGGCAAAATGGTTGGCCAGTACCACCAGCATGTGCGCACACACTCTACACACATACTGTAGTACACATGTACGCATACAGGTCATATGAGTAGTGAGCGAATACATTTCGTTTTATTTCTTCATGCACATGTCAATATATTCCAGTAACTTTACTATTCTGATCAAAGTTGAACCGTTATGACATATTGCAGGCTGAAAGATGTGAGAATGAAATTCGGCAGCCCAAAATATCACAAATTAGAGGTCAAAGTTGTGTGGCCTGTGCATGTTTCATGTCATCATTTGGACAACTTTTAGCTGCATACTTTCACCTTCCTTTTCAACAATCAAGGGTGTACAGAAGTTTGAAATATCTTTGTGTCAGTTACTGCAATTTGTAAAAGTGACCACATAACCAAATTCACCATTTACACTCAGAAATGATAACTGTAAAGATCTTGAAATGAGAGTAAGCTGATTTCACTCAACGCTGACCCTGTATAAACCTTGAAGTACAGTATGTATTAATCCCTTTCAGAAGATCCTTGGAACGATCCTGGGATGGTATCAAGAAATATTTCACCGGTACAATCATTCTTTCTAGATCCTTCCTATACATCTTTGCTTTCATCTAGTTCTGATTCATGTCTCATTCTCTCATACCCCTTTCATATTGGCCAAAAACACGGCACGTCTTCCGGAGGACGTGCCATGTCATCCCAGACCCACTGTCAATATGAAAGCTTGACTCGGCGTGAACACAGCACGAACAGTGGATGAACACGGCGTGAAGTTTGTGCTAGACCGTCAAGCACAAACACGGCTCGTCCTCCGGAGGACGTGCCATGTTTGTGCTAGACGCTGCCAATATGAACGGACATGACATACAACCGAAACCAGAAATCTCAGATAAAACACAACTGAGAGCATGCAAGGATGTATACAGTTACACGTGTGTGCTTTGTCAACGTACAATGATCATTTATTTATCGTATATTGTATGCCATGGCAAATTGTTTGCCGACTTGCAGAGATATCAAATTTGTAAGAACAACAAATGATTAAATAATACAAAAAATAGATATTTGTTTAACCTCATTGCATTGGTTACCAATTCTAACCTGTTGAATCCCTCATTGCATTGGTTACCCGTTGAATCTCACATTGTATTTAAACTATTACTATTTGTTTTTCATTGCATACACGGATCTGCCCCAGAGTACAATATTAATTTGTTGACATTTTATAATCCTCCCAAATGTTTCGTGCGCAAAGGTCATCAGCTTGTAGATTGCTTGTTCCATAAACGAAGAAATCATGGGGGGATCGGTCATTTGCACATGCTGGACCTTACCTGTGGAATCAGTTGCCTCAAGCTATCCATTAAATTTCGAATGTAGACTCCTTTAAAGTTGCCCTTAAGACTCATTTGTTCGTAACCATTTTCCAGTAGAATTGTAAATTATAATATCTTTTTTTTTTTCATTATCATTATTGTGTCATTCATTTTCATGTGCATGTTTGTGTAAGGATTTCAATTTTTGTATTTCATAAGTTACTTCTACTGCGCCTTGAGCACGTTAGCTATGTGGAATTGGCGCATTATAAGCACCCTGTATCATTATCATTTTTATTATCATTACTACTACAAAATAATATAGTTTATGTTTTATTTATGTCTAAACAATTTTTACACTCATTTCACATGTGAAATTGCAAGGTGAGCAGGTGCGCCTGCTTAGAGTTGGGTCAGTCTGCACTAGTAATTGACATGATTACTGACGACTGCCATCAGTGGCTATACATACAAGTACACTGTGCTGATTGCTGTCAGCTGTAAAATGTATGTATTGTTTTAATGCATTTGAAAAAAAATTTGTGCGCGGGAAGCTGGCCGCAACTATTCACGGGACCGTGTCCCCAGTGGGTTGCTATGGAAACGTGTGCCGAGTTCGTGCTGTGTTCAAGATCAATATGAAAGGGTACCACGAGCTGTACCTCATGTTTACATAAGGATTTGGGAGGGCAGTCACGCCGTGTTCATCCCAGACGCGAGTCTGGCGTGACATCCGAGGATACCAATAAGAAAGCGGTATTATTCTATGGAGTGTTTTTTTTTATATTTACATTTCTTTGGTTCTACTTTTCTTTTCAAACATATCCATCTGTCCATTGCCTCCTTGACCTTTATATTGTAATTCTCTTCTTTCTTTCCTTCCATTATTTTTTGTTTTCATTTTAAGTGTACTTTCTATTTCAAAAACCTTTTGCTTCATTTCTTTTTCAAGGTTTACCTTTTTACCCCTGTTCATTAATTTTCTCCACCCGTTTCCTATCCTTTCATTATATTCCTGGCTTGTCTTAAAACATTTTTCGTAATCTTCTTAGACACACACACACAAACACATACATGAACAACGACCCCAAACCTCAATCAGTCATTAGTGTAAGACTCGGTACAAAACAAGATGAGGGAAAAGCAGGAAAACAGGTTTATCTTTTTGAAGGTACCATAGGATAGAGGAACTTGCTGTGATCGCTATTATGAGACTGCTATATAGTATATTCAGATCAATCGCAGCAGCACTTGCCGTGCGCGTGCGCACTAGTATTTGTCTATGTACATGCATGATGAACAATGATGAATGTGTTTTGTACGTACAGTGGGTACTAATAGAGCCTTTATCAGACCGGGAAACCAGCTCATGAGGACCGCTCCCCCGTACAAGGACTGCCCCGCCTCATGAGGACCGCCCGAACGCCTCATGAGGCCCCCGGGGGAACGCCTCAAGAGGACCCCTATTCACTTCTTATTCATCTCACATCTGACGTATAAATTTTCACAACTTTGCATGGTGATTTTTTGTAAACACACACATGTCCACTATCCGTGATGAAAAGAGGAAAAAATCCTGTCTGTTTTTTTCTTCAAAAATCGAGTTATATTCAACCGATGCAGAGCGCCCATCAAAACACGGGAGCCAGCGTGTTCGCACAATGCAAGACTGCCGCACCTAGTGGCCTGATCCGACTAAATATTTTCGGTGCTTTTTTCTGCGGCTCTCACCTCTCCGTGCGCGAATCAGCCTCGTGAAGCTGAAGTCTGACATCTTTTTACACAAATTTGTAACGAGAAAAATAAAATCAGTACTAACCTGGGGCCCGTTGCATAAAACTCCAACCGGATTTTTTTTCTGGTTGAAATCACAAAATTCCGGTTGGAAGCTCCCAACCAGAGTTTTTATGCAACAGATTTTACATTCTTATGTACGCAACCTTGAAAAATTCAGGTTGGGCAAATCCCAACCTGAATTTTTTGGTAATCATGTAGAAATGCACACCATGCACATCTACCATTTCCTTCCTTAATTTGTTAATGAAAACTTCTTGTAGCTTTCAGAAATGTCAAGATGGACCATATCTGACGGTTTCATGAAATTTCATAGTCAATTACAGAAGAAAAGTAGCTAATTTTGACTCAAAAGTACGCCGATCGACGGCTGTGTCAGCGTAGCATGATGGATGATCGATTATGTGGAAGAGCGATATAACGATGATAATCGATCGTAGTAGTCTGTGATACAGCCGCTTGTTTGGTGTTTAACCACAATAATTACGTCGGCTCGACAGTAAAATGTGGAAGAAAGTGATCTCGATGCGTCTGTTTTTTTATCGTTTTAGTTAATTTTCTCCTGCGTGTGACTGTATATCTGTCAACATTTTTGCTGACTAAATGATGGACAGATAATATGTGTACAAAATGTCAGTAAAAGATATATGAAAAAATTGGAATTATCCATCGTGAATATTGCACAATAAAATAGATTTTTACTACAAAACAAAAGCAAATACTGGGGTTGCAGTTTTTGTATACATAATTTAAAAAAATGAAATGGGAAAAGTAAATACTATCATAAAGACAATTACTTTCTACTACTGTATAAGTTGAACCTATCAATTAAAAACACATTACTATTTCAATTTCAATATTCTGTTTCTTTTTAGGTAAAACGAGCACTTTATGAGAAGTCCACAATATTAACGTTAATACATGATTGTATAACATAACATGCACTTTTTGTAATACTATTCTCATTAATTTATTATTTAAATTAGGCCTATAAATTATGTAGATAACTAGAAACAAATCCCCTTTGAATTCAACTTCCTTCTCATCTTCTTTTCTCTTTCTCTCTCCCTCCTAATACCGTAATAAATAGCCTAACCTTTTTCTTCCACTTTTCCTTCAACCTCATTCTATTCCCTTCAACACTATTCAAATGAAGTTATTATTATCAACTTTTGTCATGATAAAATCAATACTTGCCACAATATTTAGAGAAAGGATCGATGTCTAAATCCTGGTATGAATAATCTGTATCAATAATTTGAAAAGTGATAATTATGATAGTGGCAATGAAAACAAAGAACTATCACAATAGCTCGCTTGGACCTTCGACTCAGGTGAGCTAACTAAAAAAATACGAAAAAGAAAATAGGGGCTACACGTATTGCACGAGTCAAGTTCAAGCGGCTAATTAGAGACTACCAGAATCGATTATAATCGTTGACATCGTTCTCAGCGAAATCGGTGCACTGCTTACATCGGAGACTATGTTCGCGACCGACGTACTTTTCGACTCCAATTTCTCATTTTTCTTACCTCTTCAGCTTTCTAATTCCATGAAAACTCTCTGGTATGGTTCAATTTAGCATCTCCAATAGCTGCACAAAATTTTATTGACAAACGGCGAAGCGAACGGTAGGTGTGCATTTCTACATGATTACCAATTTTTTTCTGTCCACGATTGATGCAAATAATTCATTCATGCCATCATGGATATTTCGACATGGTTGTTGAATATTACGTCGCACGGCGTAATTACAGCTACAGCGTCTGGTCGGGCTACACGCACATGTACACACACAACATGATGTAAATTTAATTACTTAAAGTGACTACTCTAGAACCCTAGTAGAAGTAGAACACAGATGACTCTCACTCAGTGACTGAGTTTGAGCATGTTTGGAGATAGCCCGACCAGACGCCGTAAGTACAGCGACTGGGCTGTGTAACGTTACAATTAGTTTAACAGTTTAGAGCTAACTTAAGTGTCTAAGCCTAACAATTAGATTGGTCTAGCAGTTAGATGCTACAGTCGCTAGTTACTTAAGTTAGTTTGGACTCTGGAGATCAACTGACCAGGCAAGGTGGGTAGGGGACAACTGTAGGAGGTGAGAACACTTAACAAACGTTACATGATTAGTGCCTTACGTAACAATGGTTCACTAACGTGGAGCAAATTTACATTTTCTGGACCTTCATCCAGCTTCTGGGGGTCTGAAGCTCTAACCGCCAGTAATACAAACACAACTCGATACTCAGTAGATGGGACTGCGCTGCGGTGGGAATCCTATGGTATAGAACTCTAGTAGTAGTAGTATAAATACACGTCACTGAAGTCGGCAGTACGACGGCCGTGGCGTGGGGTTTACAGTCACACATAAAATGCCCCATAAAATATGTTATTGTCAATCAAAGAAGGGTCCAATTTTGTCTTTTAGTTAGGCGTCTGGTACTAACTGTAATCTTTATGCAGAAAACGTAAAATAAATAAAGATCTATGAATAAATGACAGACAGAAAAGGTAAAACATACCAATAAATTTCAGTGTGGAGATCCTCCTTCGCTTACACTAGATCTAGTACTTTGTACGTTCGTAGTGTACTTACAGCAGTATGAATATTGTACGTGCAATGTACGGCTAGCTAGCTGGTTGCGATATCAACGTGGCGTTCTTGTGTATGGGCGTTTTTCATTAGAACAACAGCGCCATCTATTGATGCGGTGAAGGAATCCACTTCGTGACGTTTTTCAGGACTGATCCCTGATTGGTTGTTATCTCCAGCGACAATTTAAACTACATGCTACTCGAGTACACACACACTACATACACGCACGTACGTACACACTGCACCACTGAACATTCACGCATCGCGCTATGCGAGATAATGCGATGTGAATGCGGTATCATTTCTTTACAACTGTGCCTTGATGATTGGAAAAGCCGTAAGTATATGAAGTAAACAATATTTTGATAATATTTTTGTAACAGCAAAATTCCGCAAGATTCTTGTAATTCAATGTGATTGATGCGAAAACAGTGCAGTTTCACACTGTGTCGTACCGACTATCGTACAAAAATTCATTCATTCTTCACACGCTTGTGACCCTGCACATCCACTCGCGTATAAAAAGCTACTGTTCTACGTATTTGTACGTTGTTTGGTTCACGTCGAATCAGGCGGGCTACAGCTACGCCACTGCACTTTGGGGGGTCCGGTCCATCACATCGGCCATCCTGGTACTGCTACTGTCTGGTCCTGCTATAGAATCTAGATAAATGTTACTGTACTAGCTGCTCTGCTACACCAGGCAGTATAAAGACATTCAATGCTGGCCAGGGGATGTTTATATGTTCATCATGTGATTTTTATTTCATACAGTGTCTGTAACAATATTGGTTATACTTCATAGTTTGTTGTTTTACTTTTGTAACATTGTCATTGATGCAGTGACAATTAACCGCACCAGCGACCCTAACCCTAGGCCCTAGTTAGTAAGACTCTAGACGTTCTGTAAACTTCTATGTCTCATTCCGCGAAAAACTTCTCATTGATAATAATGACATTTGCTGGGTCAGTTTTTTTCCCTTTAATAGACAGACACCATTGGGATGCTTACACTGCTAGTATTAATTGTGACGGTTTCAACCATCAACCATTCTGGTTACGCAACTTTGACCCAGTTCCCCCCCCCCCCCCCCCCACATAAAAATGTTTATTATTAATAATAATATTTTTTCCGGCTTGGTTTTCAAACCAATCCATTATATAACATTACTTACAGGATTAATCAGTAAACATTTTGATTCACCTCCCTTTTCCACTGTTTCCTCCACTTCTTTGCAGCGCTCCCCAAGCATTATTGCCGCCATCATTTGAAAAATGACTGCACGAACATCTATGGCAAGCCAAATGCTCCATACAATCACTATCAGTACACTTACGTTTATTGACTATTACTAGTAAGTTGTTCGAGCGCTGAATTTAACTTCGAAATATTGTGAATGAGCATTTGGCTTGCCATAGACGTTCGTGCGGTCATTTTCCAAACAAAGGTGCCGATGAATGTCTAATACCCCGTTTATACTAAGGAAAAAGCGGGTTATGAAACCCCCTGTAGCCGCTTCGAGCAGGCTTTCAGCTCAGTATAAACAGACAGAATTCAGAAAAGGCGATCCGGTCGGGTAGGGTCCGGTTGGGTTCTGAAACCTCCTACGGGGGGAGGTTTCAGAACCCGCTATAGCAGGCTCGAGGAGGCTCGACAGCAGTATAAACGCTAGGGGGTTCAAAAAGCCACTTTTTTGCCGACCCGGAAGTTATCACTGGAGGTCATCGCGCGTTCATGATGTAAACAAGCAACTGCACCGGATCGCGAACCCATGTTGTTATAAATTCGCGCTCAGCAGTCACGTTTCCGCGCGAAAGTGATGCCACGAAAGCGCGTGACGGTTTTCGGAGGGGAATTCGGTAACCATAGGAACGGAAGCCGTGACCCTGCTAAGACCTGCTCGGGCCTGCTTTCGCTCGCGCAGTATAAACAGACGAGAGCACGCTTTATCGTAGCGGGTTTTCGAACCTCCTCGAGGTGGCTCGAAAACCCGCTCGCAGTATAAACGGGGTATCAGAAGCGAAAAAACTGACCCAGCAAATGTCATTCTATTATGAATGAGAAGTTTTTCGTACTTGTCGGTCAACCCCAACCCGTACCAGCGCCCCGCGCCGGGGTTAGTGACTAATCGAACTTGACCAATGACACATTCAATCATATAATGTTAGAACTGCTAATGATATTAGTCTAGATCTGTCTGTATCCTTATTAAACTGCGACCAGCCTGAACATTTGCTCCCGCCCAGGGTTAATCCATCCTGAGGTTAGCTCATCACTAAATACGCATCTAGCGTAATGGGGCGGCGGACTGTAGCATTCAGGATCTTGACAAGGTAGTATCATTGACAGATATCAACTTAAAATCGAAAAATTTCTTCAATTTGAAGACTTACCAGTGAAGTTGAAGTAGAGGGTCTATTGGCAACAGGCTTCGGGCTACGTTTGGTTCTGCCAATAGTCCCTTTCTGTTCGAATTGATGACTTAATGTGACTGAATTGACGGCCAGCGCATGCGCTACTACTTATCGACCACCCTCGCACAATGGCTTTCTCTCGTATGAAATAGAAAATACACGTGGGACATTCGAACATGAATACAAATCAAGAAAGATTGGGGGATACAGGTAATGACCTGAGAAAAAGAATTGAAGAAAATTCTCATTATACACGTAATTAAATATGTTTAAAACACATATTTACCCATTCACTGGATTTACGTGCTTTTCAATGGGAAAACAGGCGGTCGATTAAAATGATGAGCTTGCGCCGGTGTACAGTGAAAAATGTCACTTGGTTTTGTTGCCGAGAATTCCGCGCGTACGGTACAAGTCAACAATCTGAGCCCGGGATATGAATCTGCGGTATTCTCTGCCTCGAGTGGAATGAAATTAAGGTGAAAATGAGGGATATTTTCTAAGATACAACTCAAGGTATTCATTCAAAAGGTGGTCGATGAGTGGTAGGTCAAACTATACAGACCAATCTTTCTGTCAAGGTTTCATCAGCTGACAAGCCAAAACAAAAAACAAACAAACAAACAAACAAACAAATAGAGCCTACTTTGTAGACCTTCACCTATTCACTAAGCGCAATCTCTGATGCAATCGGCTGACAAGGGAGGTGTCTGTAAAAAAAAGAGAGAGAGAGAACCAAAAATTAAAGGGGGGCACATCCAGTGCGCTTTTAAATTCTTATTTTATTTCTTTTAAATTAAAAAAAAAAATTAACGGAGCCAGCTGCCTACTACGACAACCCTTGCCCATCCTACAGTAAAAAAGCTACGCTAGATGCTGCATCCATATGGGACCCGCACAAATCCACAACCTCGTACAATCAATGTAGCTAAGCTCAAAATGGTTCAGAGGTGAGCAGCATGTCACAATTCCAGCGTACAACGTTTGTATCTGTTTGTTCATTTTGACAAAAATCAAGTTTTAATCAATCAATGTGCACTGGCCCACCGAAGCACGGGTGCCATCAGGTTCATTCAATGCAGGCCTGCTGCACCTGTTGGCCTGATCTGACTAAAAGTTTTGATGGGTTTTTCTGGTTTGTTTCTGCTTCTTTCTTTTTTTCTTTTTTTCATGTTTCTACATTTAATATGCAGATGAGGGCCACTTACAAGGAGTTTGACTGTGAAACTAAGCCCTTTACTGATTGACTTTCTTTCTCTTACACAACAGGTCTAACCAAACATCAAAAGCAATGGCGGATGAAATTACACATGGACCCATAGGATTTGAGGTGTTTGAGAAAGGGGAGAGTCAGGCAGCCCTGTTTCTGGAGAAGTTTGAAGCACAGTACATGCAATGGCTGGTCGAAATTTTGGAGGTGGCCAAAAAGGACTTTGGGAAGTAAGTTTTGGTCCTAATTTGGATCGTACAATTGTGAATGTCTTTTTCCCCTTTGGTTCACATTTCATTTCTCAATGAAACAGTGCTGTTGGAAGCTACAAGTGTAGCATACCTGCCAACTGTTCCGTTTCAATCTGAATATTCAGGTTTTTAGACTGAAAGAAAATGCATTAATTTCAGTGTGTTCTGATTTTTGGAGATATCTGTTTAATAGTAAAGTATATGAAGTTTATGAAAGTCTAGATTTTTGAATAATTTTTCTTTGTTTGTTCAGATTTATTAAGTCTCAGGGTTGGCAGGTATGGTGTAGCTTCTAACAGTCCTATACTTTTCAACATACTAAAATACTGTGTTTAAGCTGTTATATAAATGCTCTCATGGATCACTTTACATTTGGCATGTCACATTTTCTTTCATTACACTATCAAGATTAACTGTCTTGATTTCATGATAATGATTAGCTTCGACCTGCTCTTGAAGTAAAGGAAAAGTAATCCTTTACTGAAAAAGTCAGTTTTTGGTATAAAATTGTTACAATTTATTGACAAATATATTTGAAGGTCAGTGCATATATGAACCTGTTTTCTTTATTAGCCACTTGTTCTGTGTACATGTAAATCATGTTAAAAGTGTACATTGTACAATGCATTCTACTGACAGCCGGTTTTTTACATTTCATTAGGGAGGATGTTAAACTGCTTCCCAAGACACCATGCGCGAAGAAGAATGCCCGTAGAGTGCGACGTGTCCATAGGAGTTCAGTGGCTGTTGCTGCTTCACCGCCACTCAGGTAAGCTTCCGTCTGCAGCCCCTTTTTACATTGGTGCTTGTGCTTGTGCATTACTTACGCCTTGATTTACATGTATTTCTGAAGGATGTATTTTTTTTTAAAAGGGGGATATTGAATGCATTAGATAAGCAAAAGCTACTCAGTAAACATGGGCAGCAATTACACATCAACCCTAACTAGGCCGGGCTATTTAGGTACCCTCCCCCCTCCAAATCTCGACCGTGCGATTGCGACGCAAATTGGCACACACATTGCCTGTGACGTAATCTAAAGTACCATGAAGTTAAATTTAACAAAAATTATCATTTATGCTTAATTTCTGCTGATTTTTGCAAAACGATACATGAAATCAGGTATAAATCACTAAATAAAGCTCAAAACAGGCACATTTGTTGTGTAGATATTCTTTTTAGTGGCATTAAGGGGAAAAATTTTGTTATCAGAACAAATTTCTTAAGTATTTTACTGTTTTTTGAATTTCTTTTGTATTTTCTTGGGGGTTTTTTTACCTTATATTTTTCATTGTTTTTTCGATGTAATTTGTCACGGACATTATTCCGTACTAGAAAATATCTTATTAATCGATTTTAATCATTGATAAAACCCGAAAATAGTCATACTTTTAAAAAATGTGCCTGTAAAGCACAGATTGCATTGAAATTGTACACAAATTCCCAGTTTTGAGCAATTTTTGGTCTGACATGCACACACATAAATGTGCAACTTCGGAACCGCCCACCTGGGCATTGTGAATTTGGTGTCAAAAGATGCGGGAGACCCGAAAGAAAAAAGTCATGAACTGTTGCGTTGAAAGCTTTTCGCGATAGCGATACATCGCGCGGAACGTCGAGGGGGGCCTTGGAGCCCCCCCCCCCCCTGGCCTAGTTAGGGTTTAGATGTTTTAATTTTCAAGTGACTGGCAACAAAAGACAAGATGTTGACAAGGTGTCCTGGCCTTGTCACAAAAGAGGTTGTGTGTGGTTCCATTGTTAGAGTTTTCTCAATCGGTACTTCACATGTGTTTTGTACCAATTCCTGATACACTGGTTTTAATTTATGCCAGTCTGATAAACATGGGCCTACTATTCTCTCATCAAGATGCCTTACATGTATTATCTTTGTTGTCTTATTCATTTGGACATTTGCAAAACAAATAGTCACCCAAATAACAAAATACAAGTCTACATGTCAGTACTTAGGAAAAAAAGAAAAAAATATTTCACAACTTATTCCTCTCTCCAACAGAAAATCTTCTCTTCGCGCTTCCAAACGGCAGTCCACGCAGCCAATGTCTGATTTTTACAAGGAAGCCATTCAGGCTGCCTCACGCCACAGTCCACCTTTAGCCACACCTCCCACAAAGAAGATGAAGGAGGAGCCACCACTTTCTCCTCGGGCTTCTCCTCTTGATATCACACAAGAGATCCTAGCACCAGTGGACACGGCACAACCTACAGTAGAACCCTCCCCACAATCAACAAGAAATGCCAGGTCAGCAAGAGCCAGCACTCGCGCTTCAACGGCACAGACAGCTGCAAGACGTACAACAAGAACACGAGTAGTATCAAAGAAAGGCAGGGGCAGCAAAAAAAGCAGCATAGAATCTCGTGATGAGCCGACAACAGCAACAGAAGAGACAGCAGGGGCAAACTCAGAAGAGGCGGTAGAAAAACCCCCGGAGGAGACGGCAGGGAAGGTTACAGAGAAGAAAGAGTCAGAGTCTGAGACGACTGAGAAAAGATCAGTACCACCTGTGCCACGGACCAGGGGAACCCGGGCTTCAACGAGAGCAGCTACGCGCCAGTCAACCGCCCAGACCGCCACACGGCAGTCTACAAGAACGAGACTGGCCAGGAAGAAGCGTAGTGCAGAGAGTACCTCAGAGTCCAGTGCTGCAGAGACTGCTGGCAGTGTGAAATCAGGAAAGAAGGCTGTCGGCAGACTGCAGACCAGACTAGCTCGCGCGCCACCAACTCCATCTACGTCGGGGGAATCCAAGTACAAAGACCACGTGAAGCGTCTTGTCAAAGTGCACGAGGATCACATTGCCAAGAAGAAAGAGGAAGTAAGCTCTCCAAAGCGCCCCAGGATGTGTCAGGCCCCTTCGACTCCAAAGACACCCACGTCATGTAGTGGTAGCCCTTTCCGTAGCAGCCCCATCCTCAATCTCTGTGTGTCTGCAAAGAAGACAGACACAGCAGCTTCCAACAAGCGAGACAATAAGGGTAAAAAGAAAGAAAAGCCAGAGATTGCAGTGGAGAAGGCCAAGGAAGTGACAGCTTTCTTTGCCAACTTGAAAACAAGACCAACCCGAGCCACTTCCGTGACCGACACAAATCAAGGAACAACAAAAAATGAAGAAGAGGAGAAGAGCAAACCCAAAGTAAAAAGTCCACCAACACAAAAGTCTGGTAACACAGAGAACTCTGCAGGAGCTAGTGCTGAGAAATCAGTGAAGGAAACCATTACCCCCTCACCTCACAAGGTAGAAGATGAGACCCCAACGGCAGAGGTACCGAAAAGTGATGTGCAGGCAGAAAGGGCAGCCGCAGACAACACTGTCTTATCACAAGATTCCCTAGAGGAGGTGCACGGTGAGGATGTGACTGATGGCTGTTCCTCATCAAAGATCCCCAAGATGGAACTCTCCTCATCCTCATCCTCATCCTTGAGTATGGAGGAGGACAGCCTCATGGAAGAGAAAAGTCTGCAGCCTAGGAGGAGTGTCAGGGCCTCCAGCCGTCGATCCTCCATTTCGGTGAGCAAGTCCAAGCGCCGCACATCAACCTACCTCCGTCTTCATCCAAGACAGGTTAGTAACCTGAGGCCCATGCAGTGTAATTAGTCTCCTAGTGTACCCTCACCAATCTATGAGTGAGAATATGCACTGGATATTGTAGAATGACGACCATTGTGAGCAATTTGTTTCAGCAGTCTTGACAGATTTTACTGTGTGTGGACTGATCAGAGTGAACTCTACATTCATAACATTTCTGAAAGTAATATTGTGTGAGTAATTTGCAGCAGCACTTGTGTGTAAAGATAGTTTATAGTCAATAGACATAATTGGATGAAGTGGAATATCCAGGTATTTGCTTCATATTAAAGTTCCAATGGACTAATTTACTTGGACATAAGAACAGATGAATATAATCATATCTAATGTTCAGGTTTTCCCCTAAATTTGAACAGGGAGAGAAGAAATATTGTATATTTCGGGCAGTTTGTAGCTTTATCAAAAGTTATTGTCATCAGCATAAATTGTAATACACTGCTTCCAAAGATCTTGTGTCAAACAATTAGAATTAGTTAAAAACAGATCTGCCAATGTAGAAATTAAAAGAAATATCAGTTTTGTGTAATTCTTGATTGAATATTGATACTGTGTAAGTCAGACCCCATCTTGTTTTACACTTTTTATTATGACTGCTGGGTTATTGTTATTGTTTTTTCTTTTTCTCTCTCAAGTCAATACGCCAGTCTGGAATGAGAAGATCCACTCGTCTCAGCAAGCGCCTGTCAAACGTTCACACTATTGCTGCGGCCACACCCATGGAGAGGGACTCCTTGGAGAGCACCAAGTCCCAGAGGTCACCCCGTCGCAGCCCACGGCTGGCACAGAGACTAAACCTGGATGACTCACTAGAGGAGGAGAAGGCAGAGAAGACAGCAGAGAGCTCCTCAAGGTAACAAGATGGCCGACCAGTGTGCAGTTTCCCTTTCATTGTTGTGTCTTTGACTGTTGCTGTCATGTGATAATCATGCTCAGATATCCCAAATATGATCCAAGTAATTTGTGGCAAGTGAATGTTTATGCTGGAAGTGACATATATGCTGAACATTTCTTTTATGCCATATAGATGAATGACAGCATTTTGCAGTTTGCTGCCCATCACAAGGTTCTGCAAACCTACTTTCTAGCATTCTCAGTAATTTCTCACTGTTGTAAACCCTGTGAAATATATGATAAGGCACGGCTCTATGCTAATTTTTTTCATCTGGTGGCCCATTTAGGGAACTAAAATTTTAATCTGAAATTTTGTTGGCTCAACAAAAAATATGTAGAGGTCCAAAATTAAAGCAAAAATAACACTCTGTTTTGAATCTTATAGTTGCCTTGTCGGGTCACCAAAAGATAAATTTGGTGGCCCGATACAAATTTTCAGTGGTCCTGGGCCACCGTTCATGTTCAGCCTTGGCTGAAGCCTTCCCAGCTAGGTATCACCCATCATTCCACAAAATTTGAAAAAAAAAGAGTGTCAAAAAAGAGTATGGAATTAGCACAGTTACTATCAACTAACACATTCAATATTCAACAAGAAGTGCCTACAAATGCGTGTCAGGGACTGATGTACAATTTCTACTTTGTGCAGGTTTGGAACTTCTCAATCCAAACATCATTTTATTGTGCATCTTTCTATCTTTCCCAACAGGGTATATCACATTATGTGTGATAGTTTGTTACACTTATATTTGTGTTTACCATTCCTGACTGGGTAATCAGAATAGAAGTTTTCAGTTGTATACATAATTATTTGATTCATTGTGTATTCGTAAACTTTTTAAAACTCTGCAGCCCTGGGTCATCCAGCAGCAGCAGCTCAGACAACATCATTGACAAGACCCCCTCTCCGGACTGTCCACCTTCAAAGGTCAGTGTGCATACATCTTGACCATGAATGGAGATATCTTTTATGAGTTCAAAGTCTTTGCAAGTGTTGTAGATTACTGTGCATAAGTTGCAGGAAGAATGTACACCAAGAAATCTGAATTATGAATGCTGTAAAATAAGTATGAAATGAGATGATGGTCTCTCCCTTTTCTTTTGAGCATGGATATGACTTACATTGTGAGAATTATTTGTTGAACATTGCCTAATTTATCGAAAAACGGAAGTTAAAGACACCCAGTCGCGAGGATACATGGACATATTTCAGCCGCGGGCGGCAGCACGTAAACTCGCTTCCGAAGTTGCTACCAGGGAGGTGAGACTCCTCTCACCTCCCTGTTGCTACGAAGCGAAATGTGTGTGTGCGCAAGACATCCCTAAAGCAATATATCGCGCTATAGTATCTCGATTGCTCGCGATCGCTTGCTGAGCGCGGGACAGTACGTTTTGTGTAATGTGAGTGATGTGAGTGATGTTCGCATTCTCTTCATCGCATCGTCGATCGTCGTCACTCGTCAACTATACTGTAATCATCAGATCAGATCAGATTAGTGAGTGCAGACCACATTATAATAGATAGGGTGGCCATCATGGACGATGACACATCGTCATGGGTAGCGGATATTACCGCCGAGTTGTCTATTCTGAACGCGGACGATTGGGTCGGAGACCCTGCCTGTATCATGTACTTGCCCTGGCGTGTGTACATAAATTCAGGACGGGGAAGCGACTGTGCCCGTGCAGGGCCAACGGCCAACGGCCACAGTTGCACTGCACATTTATGCAGTATTTTTGCACTCTTCATTGTTTTACTAACTAATATGAAGAAGGGGAGCGTTGTATCACCTGCCTGGAATATACTATATGTAAGAAGCAATGCCGAAACCCTTTCATTTGACTAGGTAAACTCACAGTTATAGTTCTGTCAGCTTAGCCTGGTGTGAATAATCTTTAAAAAAAAGACACACACACACACACACACACACACACACACACACACACACAAAGTGAACATTAAAACTCATAGATAAGTACATGACAAATAAGATGTAATGCCTTCTTCAGACAGGAGCATAAAGAAATTATTGTCTATCTCCCTCTTACACAAACAAACAGAACACTATTGTCTCAACAATACAGTGTGAAGGATAACCATTATAAATAAACCTATCACAGGTATCAGTATTTGAGGTTATGTGTGAAAAATGCCCTACAAATTAATGAAAATCGCGGACAGTAGACCTTTGTCCATAGTCAACTCAGTGTAACATCACAAAGCCATTGTAATGGGTTAGCTTTCTACCAAACACTGATTAAAATACCAATCAGAGGCGTACCTTTGATCAACAAATAAGGGATGTGCCACGGATACCAATTAATCGTACGTGATGAAGCTCATACCTGTACATATTAGCATGTTACAAACTGATAGGTTCATATTGCCCCTTGACCTATGACCAATATCTGTATTAGAATTAAAACAATGGATTCTTATGAACTGTTGTTCATCAACAACTTCCACACCAATCAACATCCCTATTAGACACTCCTATATGAAGATGTGAAGGTAAATAAAACTGTAACTTTCACGTACAAGGGTATTGTACGTACACTACTGTAACTCTGTAGTTACTACCACTGACCTGACACTGTCGGTGTAACCAAACTTTAACGAATTTCAACTGTAAAGGATCAATTTTTTTTTCTTCAGAATTTACATTTCAACATACTTGTAGAAATTCACATGAAAAGATGTACACTTCACTGGATCACTTGAATTTGGTTTCAAATTATTGGACCAAATGCATTGGAAGTTTGACTATAAATGCAACATAGATGCCTGAAACTTTTGCCAAGCTTATGAAAATTACAATCTTTATCAAAATTCCTTAACCAAACTTAAAATGTAGGGCCCCTAAATATGATGAAAGAGGAGACTTTGCTATACAGTTAAATCAATGGGGACAAACAGTATTTGAATCGCAGCCATGAAATCTGGCTATGCAAATTTAACGTGGATTGTTGACGCTAGCTGCTCAGGAAAGTGACCTCTCTGTATCTATCTAGATTCTACATTTGCACATGAAATACTTTAAATTCTCAATACTGTGATGACAAAAAACTTACCACTACTTGCGATTCCCTGACTAATGACATTTGCTGCCTACTGCTGGGTCAGTTTTTAAGAAGCGATAAACTGACCCAGCAAATGTCATTTCGATTACGGCGTTATCATAATTTGACATAAATGAGAACTTAGAGAAGTTTTTCGCGGAATTATACATAGAAAAATAGGCCTACTTGTCGATGAAACGCAAAGGCCCTAGCAGTTAAAGATAGATTAGAAAAAGCCATTCCACTTCAATCATTGATTCATGTAATAGACTTCTAACGTTACTTACACATCATCTGGATCTGGATTCCTTGAAGTTGTTGACTTGGTCAGCTGGGGTTGCTTGATTGGCGTAAGCCGTGGCATTACAATTCCACTGTGCATGCCGTAACATGAATTTGCACATTCTAAATTCCTGCAAAACTGTTCATGCACCTCCAGCAAGTGGAAAGCAAATTTTTCATCGGCACACTGACGCTGAAGCTTCCCCCTCTGCCACTGGTCTCTTACTTGTCCTAAGCAGGGAGGTGAGAGGAAACCTCCCTGTCCTAAGCATGCTAAGAACACGTCTCTCTGCGTTCTCCACTCGTCGATAGCGTCAAACAAGTAGATACGTTTTACTCGAGTTGGACGGCTGTTTTGATCTCCATTGTGAGGTTTCATTACTAAACCAAAGCCAAGGCTAATCCGAAACAGTACACGCATACCACACACATTATCGATATTGACATACCGGTACCGACGACTTTATACCAACTTTGTTATGTTCCGATCCGGCCCAACATACTGTAACACAGCTGACGCAGCAGACAATTGCCAATGAGATCAAAACAACCCGCCATATGGCCATGAGCATTGCAACTTGCTATACATGAAGTTTAGAGTTTTAATATTTCTTCATCAAAGCATATTTATAAATACCAAATATTAAACAACGTAATATATGAATGATTTAAAATATTGTTATATAATATTTTCAGACATTTTAAAATATTATTGCTTAGATTGCTGAAATTGGCACCATAGTGCAAATAAACAGAGACTGCAGCCAGATACGTACGTACGTACACCACACAGCTCTACTGTTGTGTCGCGACGGGGACCCGTAGGAGAGATTTTCATGCACATGGCTGTTGTGCGGTTTTGTGCGTGCACCCATTCGGCCCCATTCGGTAGGTATTCGGGCGTCCATGTTGAAATTACAGTGGACGGCTCGCACGGCTCTCGTGCCCCATCTGGTTTTCGCTGGTGCGCTGCGTAGCGTCGTGTTCGGCATTCGGTACGTACGGGGGTACAATAACGGGAGGAGCAGCTTGTCGTGCTTTTCTACTGAGCTGCGAATCGCCTGCGACGACCGATTGCCTTTAAATAATATTTCCAATTTCTCCAGTCTGCATCAATGATAAAAGATGACTAAAATGCAGTTTATGTCATATTGTCATGCTATTATTATTTTTTTAAGTAAAAAGTATTTAATTTGTACACTGATTTATCTCTCATCTAAAAGTTCAGATGAATGAAATAGTGATGTGATATTGCAGTCTGAAGGATTCTTTCTTTCAATAGGTTGTGCGTCCGCATCCAAAATCATTCTTGAACACCCTGAATGCCAAGAAGAAGGCGAGCATCATTACAGGCACGCCTAGCAACATGACTGGTGTCATCACCTCGTTCATCCAGAGGAATACTCCACAGAAGAAAACCCTCAAGGTACGTGCAGCAAATTGTATGACCTATGGCAAGCTGTTTAAAGTGCGGTGGCTTTCCCCATTTTCAAGTTGACATGAATAGATCAAGCAAACTGAGATAGACATGTCATGACATTCAGTTGTATAAGATTCAGTCTCAAAATATCATAAAATGGAGAATTGAAACTTTTGTATGTTTTTCAGCAGACCAGTGGCATTGGTAGGAACTAAATGCAAAGAAGAGAAGATACAGATGATATCATTGCCTCGTAGCTCTCCCATCAGTTTTTGCAAAATTTAAGTATCATATTCAGTGTATAGTATACAAATATCAACTGCTACAGAGGGAGATGGTAAAACTATTTACACCCAGGTGATTTCTCAACAATGCCATGTCCCGAGACGAAGTCGAGGGACATGGCACTGTTGAGAAATCACCGAGGTCAAATAGTTTTACCATGGCCTGAAAGGAAGCAGTCGATATTTGTTTTATATCCCTCCAGAGCATTTTACTAGAGTGATGACAAGGTTCCCTTTTGGAAAAATGTGTAGGTTTAACGTTAAATCTAACGTTAGGCCGTGGCAGTGCAGCAGCAGTGCGTGCAGCGCGTAGCGAACGACACCGCTGCACTGTATAGGCCACCGTGTATTAAACCGTTGTTGATTCCTACGCACGAGCTACACTACAGCGTGCAAAACTCCGAAAGATCGAGGAGGTCGAGGACTAGAAGTAGGCCTAAAGCGGCTTCGTTACCCAGATCATCTTCAAAATCAGTTTTCATTCATTCCTAATTTGTACCTGATATGTTGTCCTGCTGCAATCATTCCTCTGTTACTTGAAGCAGTCACTTTGTCAATTGAGCTGAACTGCATTGATCACACTAACGTTCAATACACACACACGCCATCGCACCACAGATTTCTGTAATGCCGTCGCGCACCGCGCTAGCGCTAGCTAGCTTCAAACCACAGGACTGTCGCTAACTAAAGTATCGCTACTACGCACACTGTGTGCATTCTAAAGTGAGAATTGTAGATATCGATCACACGATCACTATTGGGTGCAGATCGTAGATTCCCAAAAAGTACTATATCACGCTGGCTAGTAACTCTTTGCACCGCATCCAGCTGCTCGTAGCTAGCTAATAAAACTACACCATTTTCGTGCTCTGTATAATCGTATGGCAAGAAACTTTACATGAGGGATATAAAAGTAGTTAACAAATGCAACCTCTTCCCCAGTAAAAGTTATGAGGTCATTACTACACTACAATAACTGTCCAAACTTTACTTTTTGCCTGTTTTTTTATGACACTTATCTCGTCAAAGTGGACGTAAACCACTTGTTTGATTTGAACTTAATTATGAAAGTCAATAAAGATATGAATGGGAATTGCATTGCATTTGCTGATATAGACAGTGAATATTAACCGTAGATGAAGACAGTCTTTTGTTTTCACAATTTTGTTTGGATTTCATGTGTTTACACTTTACAATATTGCCCACTATTGACACAGTCACTTGCAGTAGTGTAAATGATGTAAGATTTATGTGGAACAATCATAATAAGATGATTGCATGTTTTTGATGTACCACATTGGTATTACATTGAGCAAAATCTATGAAGGTTTCCACGCGACAAAGTATGAAAAAAGAACAGTCGGAACATGCTTGCCGAAACGACGGGACTAGATAGACCCTTTTCAGGGCCAAACATATACCCTAGAAAGAATATGTGGTGCACCGATAAGCCTTTTACCACCCAATGTTCTACTGCCATGGAAGCCTTCAAAGATTTATCAAAGTATTTTATGTTGTGATGATAGAGCAAAGTATGTGAGAATGACCGCCTTCTTCCCCACAAACACCCACTCCCTCCATCCTCTCCAGGAGCAGCAGGAAAGCATGAAGGCCCAGATGATGGAGAAGCGCCGGAAGGAGGAGGAGCATCGGCGGAAGATTGAAGAGGCCAACAAGAAAAAGAGGGAGGAGGTCAAGAGGTGAGCTGCCCGAGTTTAATAGCAAACTCAGACTTGGTAGGGATGGTTTAGGTCCATGGGAGCGCCATGTCAGGAGCATTTTGTTACAAGGTTGTGTCTAATAGTAAGCCAGCAGATGGTTCAAATCACAACCTCTTATGTATAATACATTTTATTGTCTCAGAATTTTTTAGTACAAGTCAGTGTAGGTTAAATAATAGCTCAACTGTTTGAAATGACACGCACAGCTAAGAAGACACAATTGCATGTTCCTTTGATATCATATTTTGTAAAACTCCTTGCATCTTTATATAGATGAAATCTATGTGACATTAATACCATTTACAAATTAACTCCACTTTCAAAACGGTCAGTACAGAGTAGATATTGTGACCCCTCACCCCCCCCCCAAAAAAAAGGAAAAAAAAAAAAACACACACACACACACAAACAAACAAACAAACAAACAAACCGGGACAATAACTACTATATTATCTTAGCCCTGTGTAACTTTTTACTTGAATGATACAGGTAGGTGACTCCCTTTATAGTTAAGTCCTTAGGACCACTAGTTTTCTTTCCATTATATGTGACTCTGCACCACAAAACCAATAAAAAAGTGGCCCGACATGGATTTTCAGTGAAGGGCAGATTCTGAAAGACCAGACGCTACGCTTTAAAATGATGTATAACTCAATTCAAATGGACTCCCCTAACCTACCTAAATACAGGAAAGAAAGCAAACACTCTGGAAAAGTGTGAATTGATAAAAGAGGCTCTGAAGTACAGTGTCTATTCAAGCACTTAATCTTTACCAAGCCATGCTAGCTGTGCCATGAAAGGGACAAAACACAGGATGTAAACCACGGGAGCAGCAACAATGAAGAGATAATCAGATTAAGCTGTAATTAAGCATGTTCTATTAGCACATTCTGCCCATGATTAATGCTAACTTTCAAAGCAGTAGCGTCATCCTTTCAAAAGTTATTAGACTTGAATGTGAAGATTGCGCAAAGGATTTCAAGACAAGAAAAGCGGCCTCTAAGACAAACCTGATCATTCTACTCTTCCCCCAGAAAGGGTTGCAGAAAAACTGCTAAAAACACACTTTCCCATTCATGTTAATATACCAAACTGAAGAATAATGTAGACGAAGGATAGCTCTTTCAGAAAATATGAAAAACTCAAGATTGACTAGGTTGAACCATTTCACCTTTTTGAGTCCTCACTTAAAATCAAGGGGTGCGACTTTTTGTTTTGTGGTGCATGGTCACATATAGAAATTTTGTTGAACAGTAAAATGAAGAGTAAAATATATATAAATAGATATAATATGGGTGATTATTTTGTGACCTGAATTTTTACTTCAATTTAATGAGAATTTCTTTATGACTGTATTCATTATAATGGGAGTGCAGTGTAATGGACAGAAAAGAAGAATGTCTGCATAAAGTGATCGAGTCAGTGTGTTGGTAGTAAAAGCAGTATATTTAAACCGACACCCTCTTGTGCTGTTGTTCACCAGGAAACGAGAAGAAAGGATGAAGCGGGTCCAAGAAGCGAGGCAACAGAACTTACAACTGCAAATGGAAAAGAAGCAAAAAATGGAAGAGAGATATGAGCAGAAGCAGGTAAGCCACAGACCTAAGAAAAAAAATTTGTTTTTGTACGTGTTTTTATGAGGTAGGGAACAGACAGTAATGACCTTATTTCACGAGACGCTATATTGAGATATTGGTCTCTAAATATTTTCAAGCGATCATTTACTTTCCTACTTTCCGAGTTTGCACCAGTATAACGTAGGCTTATCACAGGTAAGGGTACAAGATTCATGGTATGTAGGTAGTTTTTTTCAGCACTGTAGATTCAGTTTTGTCATTTATGTGGACATTTTTTTTGCTGAGTTGGCACATAGCAATCACTGTGGAATACTGGAATTATGAACTTTATACACATGCTAACACTCTATCACAAGAGAGTAAATGTTCTTTCCATGCAATTTTAGACTCAGATCAATTTTTGCTAGTTTTATCATCTCATTGTGCAGGGAACTTTTATGAATTTCTACTGCTTCATCACTATGATCATGGAATGTACATAGGCAGATCATTTATGAATGAAATTGATGTGTGTATCTAGTAACTCACTTTCTCCCTTTTCTTTCATTTATTTTTCCTCCGCATGTTTGCAAAATTGCACAAAATCTTAATGTAACACACAATTTTCATGTTTTTGCTGATTGCTTTCTTTTCCTTTGAGTTGATGACATGATTTACTTCCTTTTTTCTAAACAAAAAATTATGCATCATGCTTTGAGTTCTTATTATTTCATCATTTTAACAATTTCCATGTAAAATTTTGTTTGCCCTATTTCCTAAAACTTCACTGCGTACAATACTGCTGCTGCATGACATCGGAAAATGCAATTTTTATTTTGAATGAAATCACAAATCACCAAGGCCGAGAAACTAACTCATTACCTGCAGATGCTGACGGAGAGACAGAAGGAAGAACGTAAGAAGGAAGAGCTGCAGAAGAGGCAGGCCATGGAGAAGAAGAAGGCCGAGGCGGAGGAGCGTCGAAAACTCGAGCTGGAGATGAAGATAAAGAAGCACAAGGAGCAGGTGAGCTCCTTGGCGAGGAAGATGGCTCCTCTGTTCTTGGAGGCTGGTGTCAAAAGAATGCTCTCCGTTGTCGTTAAAGGGGAATGAAACCCCAATATACATGATGTAGATTGAGTGAATGCAGCAAAATTAGGACACATCAGTGAAAGTTTGAGGAAAATCGGACAATTTTTCAAAGGTTATGAATTTATAAAATTGTGGTGCCTCAATTGCTGGATAGGAAGACTACTGCAGTTTGTGGCGTCTTTATGATGAACATTACAGGGCATAGAGAGAATTAATCAAACAAAATCAAATCAAATCAAAATATGAAGAGTATTCAAAAAAAATTTACTTTTGTATTGTAATGAAAGAACACCTGACTTACCTCTTTCAAAATGCAGGGAAATGATATTACCCTTAACATAATTATATTAGTCACAACTTGAGCGAATGTGCACATTTTATAAAAAATAATATTTTGAGGAATTCTCTTTACATTTTCTTTACATTGTTTTTCATATGACTCCACAAACTGTCAAAGTCTAATCCAGTAGTGGCAGTTCCGAAACTTTAAAAATGTGTAACTTTTTAAAAGGGATTGCCTGATTTTCCTGAAACCTTCACTGATGTCTTCCACTAATACTACTGCATTTACTCAATCCACATGTATATTGGGGTCACTTTCCCCTTTAACTTGCAATGATTGCAGTTACCGCAGCATCAACTTCACTCTACAGATTGCTTGATGTCTGTCTGCATTGATCGCAATCTTTTCTACTGTACAAACCCCATAATAATGCATGAATATACAGTCAACTTTGCAAAAGGGGAATCTATTTGGACTGAAGAAATAGCTTTGACTTAACCCTAACTAGGCCGGGGGGGGGGGGGGGGCTCCGAGGCCCCCCCCCCTCGACGTTCCGCGCGATGTATCGCAATCGCAAAAAGCGACGTTTCATGACTTTTTTCTGTCGAGTTTCCCGCATCTTTTGGCACCAAATTTGCGACGCCCGGGCGCGTGGTTCCGAAGTTATGCATCAATATGTACATGCATGTCAGACCAAAAATTGCTCAAAAACGTGAATTCGTGTACAATTTCAATGCAAACTGTGCTTACAGTCAAATTTCATAAAAGCATGATTATTTTGATGTTTAATTGATTAAAATCAATGAATAACATATTTTCTTGTTTGGAGCGATGTCGTGGACGAATTTCATCGAAAAAACAAAGAAATACATAAGAAATTCAAAAAAACAATAAAATACTTAAGAATTTTTTCTGATATCACAATTTTTTTCACAACATTTGCTAAGGACACTAAAAAGAATATTTACACAAAAAATGTGCCTGTTTTGAGCTTTATTTTGTGATTTATACCAAATAGTCTGATTTCATGCATCATTATGCATAAATTACCATAATTTAGCATAAATGATGATTTTTTGAAAAATTAACTTCATGGTATTTTAGCTTACATCATAGGCAATGTGTGTGCCAATTTTCGTCGCGATTGCGCGGTCGACGGCCGAGATCTGGAGGGGGGGCCTGGGAGGCCCCCCCCCCCCGGGCTCTATCAACTACCTAAATAGCCCGGCCTAGTTAGGGTTAAAGAAACTTTGACTTATGAGGGATTAAAAATGATAGAATATAAGGAGAAGAGGGCTTGAAAAAACCTTGGACTTGGGCGATTATTCGACTTATGCAAGGTTGACTGTGCACTCTTGATCACCAATGACCCCATTAACCCCCTTCTTCTTCTCCCTCAATAGGAGGAGTCAGAGCGTCGGCACTTGCAGATGCTGGAGCGCAAGAAGGAGTACGAGGAGCAGGAGCGCCAGCGTCGAGCGGAGGAGGCCCGCAGACAGGTGGAGCAGCAACGGCTGCGGCAGGAGAAGCAGCGGCTGGAGGAGATGGTGCGTAAGCGGGAGCAGGCCCTGGCCAGGGAGAAGGAGCAGCAGAAGCTGAAGGAGGAGAGGTGAGGGTCAAAGGTCAAAGGTGGAGGGTGGTGGAATGGTGGATTGGAGGAAAGTCCCTGGGTGACAGTAACCCATCAATCAGCTGACCAGGTGGCTACAAACTCCCTTGCCTGCTTGTCAAGGGTCAACTGATATCCACTATCATGCAGGTTATGTGAATAAGAATTTGCCTGTGAAAATATTTGGAGAGCCCTAGCTCCAGTGACCGTCTGGGAAAGTTTGAAAACTATTGTTTGTATTACCCTGACTGTAGAAACCTACATTTGGTGTATTTCAAGTACAAAATGATCTCACTTTTGTACATATGCCTTACAGTACAAGCAAGCACCAATTATGTGTCTCTTTTTTTTATGCCCCCCACAAAAGTATGTATACTTTGTGCTTGAACATATGAATAAAACCCAAGAACATTTGAAATTTGTAATCAAACAATACCCTGAATTCATTTTTCAAATAGTATATCTGGCAGTATATTGATGATACTGTAACACATCCTGCAAGTTTACAGAAAATTGTGTGTCTGAAGTGCTGTAAGCATTATTGTGAGTGTTTGCAAAACAAAAACGAGAGAGAACACTTTTAGCTTAGTTTTTATGTGCCCTTTTCATTGTGAGTTTCATTTAAGGTCATTGTAAGGTTAAGATTAATTTTAAAACATAACATGCGAGCCCAAATTACAGCCCAACCTTGCCTATCTGGACAAGTTGGGACCAGCGCTAATCCAGATAAGGGATTTGGCCGGATATGGGAGACTCAATGTTTGATACACACAGCTGCAGAAGAACGATCATCTGTACTGTGCCCTGAAAATGAAAAGTTTTCTGTCCACGTTCTTGCGATGATTTTGGGGTAGTGAATGTCTGAATGCATGTTATTTAGATGAAAATTAGATGTGAATGTATGTTAATTTTGTTGAGTATGATATGTAATTCATGTGAGTTTGTGTAGAAATTTTGTATGAGTGTGAGATCCCCCTTTCCCCTGTAATTATTAGAAGTGGGAAATTTTTTTTTTTTTAATCATGCCGAGATCGCATCCAGATAAAGGGAGGCAGGATAGGAGAGGTAGGACTGTATGTCAAGCAATAGAAAGACCTATTGCGCTCAGAATAATCCACATTCTGTCATGCAGGAAAAGGTGATGATATATATATATATATGCATGTGTCTCATATTGTAAATATTTTTCATCATTTGCATCCTCCAGGGAGAGAGAAAAGAAAGAAATTGAGAGGCGCAGAGTCCTTGAGGCTGAGAATCGGGAGAAGGAGAAGAAGGCCCGTGAAGAGGCCGAGAGGCAACGCCAGATTGCCGCCGAGCGGGCGGTTAGGGAGAAGAAGAGACAGGAGGTGAGTCAGTCAGAGATTTAGAGGTTTTATACGTGTTCCTCATCAAAAGTTGCAAATCACTTCAACAAAAGAGATAGAGCAGCGCGTCGGAAGGAAGTCGGGACGTAGCACCAGGTCACTATTCCTAATTTTTGAACATCATGATGTTCTCTTGTGTCTGATGTTAATTTTTTGGTCTGTCTATTGAAGTTAAAATCAGTTTGATTACCAGATATTAATCAATCTCCAACCAAAGATGCACTATACATTCCTAAGAAAAGCACTATTGAACCTACACACAGTATAAGTCAACCTTATATTTAGGATGCTTGTATGGCTCAAATTTTTATGAAGCCATCAGGATAAGTACAGTACATGAAATATCTTTGGGCTCACAAAGCAGCAAAGCCTTGCTCAATATTTTACCTATCATTGTCATGAGTAATAAAAGCAGACGCAAGTAACTGCTCTTGGCATTTCACCCACCCAGAGCAGTGAGTTTGTACTATTTTTTGCTTTTGCCATGCTGCCTCTGACACAGAGTTTCCCGGATCCAATGGTAGTGACAGAATTTATGCATAAAAGAAGTTAATATGTGGTGGCACTATATGTTCACTGCAACACAAATATGAAAAGGAAGCATTGCTTGATCTCTTAGCCTCATTTTCAAATGAAATCTGTCAATACATGGTATGCTTAATAGAGGGACATGATCTGTGATCAGAGTGTGATTTTATTTTCAAACCCAGGTGAATCAACCATAATCTATGATCACATATGTATGAAATACAGGGATAGTACCTTGTTGTTAATACAATGAAGTGAAAAACAAACAAACAAAAAAATAGGTTTCAAAATTATAATTGTTGAAGTGTATGGCAGGAAAATTTCCTTTAGGTTGTTGCATCATTCTGATATAACAGAACAAAATTGCCAGTCCCAAGGACTACGATATAATGGGATAGTACCTGTAGGAATATATATCGTCGCTGGGGTGACAAGACCTTTTATCTGCAATTTTGCTGAAAATGACTTTTTTGGATTGATGGTCAGATAATCAGATAAGTGATGTCCTGTCCAAATCCTAGATGTCTTACCCAAAAAGTGAAGCCACCACGGCATGTCAAAGGAATGTCTATCCCATTGGATACAGTGCTTTGGCTGCCATGTTTTGTTTTTTTTTTTTGCTCTCCTGAACATTTGACATTTTGTAGATACAAGGTCTTGTCGCCCCAGCGACGGTATGTGATCTATCAACATTTTTGATATGATTTGATGCTGTAGACCATGTGATATAATCCATGTAAGTTCCAAATGGGCATAAAATCCGTCCTGACCCGTCCTCCCCTCCCCCTTGTGTTAATCAGGAGGAATCCCATCTCAAGTCCATCATGGAGAAAGAAAAGATGCGTCAGGAACACGAGCGTCTGAAGGCCAACATCCTGAAGCTGAACACGTCACTCAACCAGCAGCAGCACAACACGAGCAGCACCCTCAACTCCACCTTCAACAAGGAGAAGGTGGAGAACTCGCCGCAGTCATATGACCTGACTCCTCAGAGGTGAGACAAACCTACCTACCTATGCTCTCTGATCCAGCAGGAACCTCCCTTACAGATTTAAGGGATGGTATAGTGTTGGTTGAGATGAGGATTCAGCTTTTTACTTTTTGCAAGATACTTAGAAACCACTTTATCAAATGTTAAAGAGCATAAAATTCTAAGAGGAATTCAAAGTTTGTTTGATGGAAATCTGTCTTTAAATGGCTGAGATGTGCAAAAACAAAGTAAAACAAAGGGGTTCTAATAAACAGGTGTGTCCCATCTTATCATTAGTATCACTTTATTTTGGATATCTCAGCCATTTCAAAATCAAATAGCATTGCTGTGTCAAAATTAGCAGCCCCTAGGTTGGTAGGTAGGACATCATCTCTTTATTGCAGGAATACCACAGAATTTGAGATTGATTATTTCACTGAAAAGTTCAGAGTTTACTTTTGTTGCACTTTGACACTCAGAGAGTAACTTTTTCAATTATCTTTTGGATATTTAATAGACAAGTCTTTTGTTGTTTATTAGCTGGTATGAGATGGCTCAAACTGAGATTAGGTCCATTTAAGTCCGTTCTTCCATTTCTATTCGTGACAGAATCTATGTTGCCGCATCAGATCAAAATTATGGGATCGATGACATGCATAGTGATGACAGCACAGATGACGAAGAGGCTCCTAAGAAGAAGATCCCCAGCTGGGCCCAAGGTTTGTGTCAACTCCCCTACTGTAATGTCCTGCTCCTCTTTAGATTTCATTCACTTAGGTCACATGGTCATGCCAGAGAATCCTCATTTCACAGCTTTTCATTTCTGTGTGAAATAACCCTTTCTTTACATAGTACTATTTCTGTAGCTGCTACTAAAGAGCATGCAAGTCTGTAAAGTTATTTAAAATTTCTATATCATTGTGTCATTTATTCTTTAGATATGACCCTTTTATTTATCTCTTCTATGTTTCTGATGTGTATTTTCACCCTTTTTTATGGGGGGGGGGGGGGGGTGAGATATTCATTCTTTCCAATCCTATGTTCCAAATGATCACATATAGTGTATAATACTATATACTATAACTGTACAATGGACTCATTCATAATCATAATCTGATGGTAAATCACACAGAATTTGGAGAAATCCTCTCCTTTTGATACTTAGCAAATTTTGTTTTGTGTATTGCTGTATTCTCTTTTTATGTCGCTGACTGTTATGGAGGGGAGGAAAAAATGGTGGCAACTCAACATGTCACACATATCATCGGTGACACCAAACAGATCACCACCAAACTTTCTTGGAGTAACAGCAACCGAACATCATTCCTCCCCTTGAGTGCCATAGTCAGTCCGAAACTTTCAGCTCCACGTGGGCTGAACATGTTACACTTAATTTACATCAATGCATATTCAAGACGCTGACATATGTGTCACATGTTTCTGCACTGTCTGCAGGTGGCTCACTAAAGACGGCTCTGATCAATCAGCACTACCACCCGCCCAACTTCACCGCCCTCTTCCCGATGATCGATCCCCCCGACCTCGAGGTCATGTTTGCCAAGAAGAGGGCGCGGTTTTTCAAACGCACCAGTTCAGCCGTCTGGGACTCACCCATTATCAACCATTTACGATGAGGCACCTCCCTATCTCTTACTCTTTTTTTTTCCCTCACCTTCTTCAAAAAGTTGCAGTTTTGAAGCTGTATTTTTATAAACTATTTTTACCTGTATTCAACCATTTTATGGAATTGATATTGGGTACATGCGTCGATTATTGTGGAATTATGAACTTGTATCTTATATGGACACAGTAGTGGGAATTCAGTGTGTCTTTCAGACTTCCTGAAATTTACTGCAGGCTTGAATCAAGACTATCCAAGCTTGAATCAAGACTATCCCGAGCTGTGTTTGACAGAAGAGTCGCCATTTTCAGCAAGCTTGTGTAGGATATGTTTAGGCAAGGAGTTTAGACGACTGATCATACAGGTAATGCTCTGGTTAATTTGCAAACTTCTTTGTGATGTTTTTTGCCAGGGTGTTATTTGTGTATGGTATCATATCCACACACTTTGGTACACTGTAAATTGTAAATATTGTACAAATGTTATATTTTATATAACCATTCAATCTTTTAAGATATTTCAGTGTAAATGCACTTAAGACTAGCAAAATACTTTTAAATGTAATGTTTTATATGTATGTATAAACACTTAACAGTTTCTCTTTTGTGTGTGTGTGTGGGGGGGGGGGGGGGTTAAATGTGCAAGTGATGGATTACAGTAGTGTGTGTTTTCTCTGATCAGTTTTGCTGCTAATCAAGTATTTAATTGAAGCCTGAAACCACTCTCAAGGTTACCGTTCATAAGAAATTAGGTCATTTAACAAAATGTTCCATACTGTTGTTGAAAATGACCTGTCTCACTACAGTAAACACTTTGTGATGGTGTCTCAGATGGTGGTTTGTTGATACAGTTGAACTGCATAGTAATGAGGTCGGATAAAGCAAGATACCTGGTATTGTGAGATAATTTTGAAGGTGCCATTCCTTTTATATTCTTTCCTTTTTATCCCTGATATACCTATAAAACTGATTGTAACATAGGAAGTTTCAGTGGTCCCTGACAGCTCATCATAACAATATTCCCTTGTACGTGTGTATACTTGAACTTATTTCATCTTGTGATGTAACAGTGCCTGCACCATTCTGCAGAAATTTTCAAAGCTGTTCAGAGTACATGTAGATGAATAGGATGTGAATGTGCCCAGAGTCCATCAAAGCATGGAATAGTTTTTAGTCATCCAGCTGCTGGGTGATTCATGGACTCCTGCCGTTTCTTTGCAGTGATGTCCACATCATATGGGTGCGATAGAAAATTTAAAGCATTTTTTCAGACTTTGACATGCCAAACACACACACACACACACACACAAACAAACAAGAGTATGTGAAGCTTGGATAAAGTCTAGCTGTTATTATTGCTATCATTATTACATTGTATAGCCGGAATTTATATTTTTCATTTATACAGATACTGACACCCCCAGTACTTTATCACAAAATGTACAATCAATTCATTTCTAGGCTGTACCAGATTTGCATTGCACACGTTTTCTCATTTCATTTGTAATATGATATGTTTGGTACCATTAGTTTGAAAGCAAATGAAAATGATACCTGTGTTCCATGTGCAGGAGGCCCCTGACAACTTGGTTAACAGGCCGATAAGGGCCCTTTGCAACAGTCAGGTATTTTCCAAGAGAAAAAGACAAGGTCACTGGGTAATATGATAGCGAGGAGAATGATACAGCAGGGTTGACGAGTCTCTATCACTCTGCAGGATACTTCCTAAAACTTTGATATCTCTTCAAGTATGGATGAAAGAATATAGAAATCGCCCAGATTTTGGGAATCAAGTGCTGCATAATTTTTATTTTGTGCACATTGAGATGCATGTTGCACACAAGGAACTCCCTGATTTGATTGGTGAATGGCTGGCAGCCCTTATATGGCTTGAGTTTATCCCCAGTGCCGGCTTTTGTTCTCTTTCCGACTCGTGCCAGAAATGATCATGCAGGTCTGAAGAGCAGACGTTTAACAATCTCCATGTGTAGGCACGCAGTCAACCTTGCATAAGTTGTTAAAGTCGAAGGTCTTTTCAAGTCCATTGCTCTTATATGCTAGCGATTTTAATCCCTCATAGGTCGAATTTTTTCAAAGTCTAAGCTATTTCTTCAGTCCAAATAAATGTAGATTCGACTTTGGCAAGGTTGATAGTAGTTTATATCTGTCAGAATATTTTTTCCTCTGTACCTACAAACATTGCAAAGGATTAAAGTTGTTTAAGGGAAAACGCCGCTATAACAGGCTTGCTTACAAGCGAGGCACCACCTTTTATAGGTGAATTCAGCTGTTCCCATTTTCCATCGCAGTCTAAATGTACTATACACGTATATGGCTGGAAGATTACGAGGGTCCAATTACAATGAGGTAAAATGAGTGCTCCCAGTGACTTTGTAATAGCAGGGTTTTCCTTTATCAAAACTTTGAAGATATACCATGAAAATTATGCATCCTGGGAGATTGTAACACTGCAAATGCATTGTATATGTCCATGCATTACACTTTATATTGTTTTTGCACGCACAAAGGACAGAACAGCTGTGGCATTAGATTTGTTTTGTTTTATTGATTAATCTATAACAAGAAAAGAATGGATTGATGGATATAACCTGTTGTACATAGTGTAGTACATACATTTGGTCGGAGTAGATTTGTGGTAAGTCATTGCTATCAAAGTAGTGGGGGTGGGGTGGTGTTGATGTTTATTTTTAATGACCATCAAATTGTTACTAAACCAAACTAACAGATGAGATGTGCATAATATGATGTGTGAATGATGTAGTTGCTGCGATTTGAATAATAACTGATGCCTGCAGAACATGTCAAGAACAAGTCTTTATTCTCTTGCTTGATTGTCTTTCATGTGTGTCTAATCTGAGTACTGTATAAGCTGTTATTTTCACGAATTGACACTTACCCTATCTTAAATGCATTGTTACCCTATCGCGATCGCGGCGAAAATTGGCACACACATTGCCTATGATGTAGTCTAAAGTACCACAAAGTTAAATGTAAAAAAAAAAAATTATCATTTATGCTAAATTATGCTAATTTATGCATAATGATGCCTGAAATCAGACAATTTGGTGTAACTCACTTAATAATGCTCAAAATGAGCACATTTTTTTTGTGTGTGTCCTGAGCAAATATAAGAGAAAAAAAGTTGTGCCATCAGAAAAAATTTCTTAAGTATTTTATTGTTTTTTTAATTTCTTATGTATTTCTATGATTTTTCGACTTTATGTTTTTCATTGTTTTGAACAAGAAACTATGTTATTAATTGATTTTAGTCAATAAAACCCCCAAATAATCATGCTTTTATGAAATTTGCCTGTAAGCACAGTTTGCATTGAAATTGTACACAAATTCACGTTTTTTGAGCAATTTTTGGTCTGACATGCACATACATATTTATGCGCAACTTTGGAACCACGCGTCCGGGCATTGCAAATTTGGTGTCAAAAGATGCAGGAGACTCGAAAGAAAAAAAGCCATGAAACTTCGTGGCGATAGCTTTTCGCGTTAGCGATACATCGCGCGGAACATCGAGGGGGGGGGGCCTCGGATCCCCCCCCCCCCCCCCCCCCCCCCGGCCTAGTTAGGGTTAAAAAACAAAAAGTACAAAGTTGAATCGATGAACATCACAATGTGCACAGAATACTAGTAATTACTTTTATACTGTGCACATTTCTATTCAAAATCTTTGACCCTAAACTACAGAAAGCTAGGAGTGGCTAAGTCTTCCCAATTATTCTGCCTTAGACTCCCTGAAAATAAAATGTATAACGTACAGTCTGCCTTGCTTACCTCGATGTCACATAAATTGAATAATGCCAAAGTCAAAGGTCTTTTCAAGCCATCTTCTCTTTATATTCTATAATTGATTCTAATCCCTCACGAGTCAAATTTTCTCTGAGTCAAAGCTATTGCTTCAGTTCAAATAGATTTGACTTAGGCAAGGTTGACTGCATTTTTCATGTCCCAAAACAGCTTCGCCCCATCTGGAATTGACTTTCGTTTTTTGAGATGCATGTTACTCACAAGTCGTTCCTGATTGTCCGTGTGTGTTGAAAACCTCCCTTGAACTGTCGGCCACAACATCTACATCCGTAATGTCATTTGTGAGACCTTCACTGTGGCACTCTGTAGCACTGTGTCAAGCTAATGTGGTGTCCTTATTCAACATTTTGTCAAATACTGTATGAATAATTTTATCATCTTGCAAACAACCTCTCCTCTTAGTTTTTGTACTGCATTGTATTATACTGTTCCCATGGGTGATGAATTTTGTATGATGGTATGATAATGAGAAGGACATAGACCCCATGGAAGACCAGGTTAGCATAGCTGAATATGGGCTATCCAGCTATCTTCTCAGATGGAAAATGTACAAACAAACAAGAGAAGCTCTTTTTTTTTTGTACATGAAAATTAAAATTAAGAACAAAATAAAGTAATAGATCATTCAGTGAAACATGAGGAGAACAATATGGCAGAATTATTGTATAAATCAAGGAAGCCTCACTGATTCCAGTCTGTAAAGACTCGGGTGACATTGTGACCACGGGTAACCATCAAACATGCATCATAGTTACATACATGTATGTGTATTTACATCTACCTGTTTGTACATAATATACAAAATTTGTATATTTATACATTGTATATATATACATGTAGATACGTGTACATTATTGTATACATCATTATACACTATGTATCAGAAGTGTGTGTGTTGTTGTTGCTGTTGAAATGTTTGAAACCTGTAAGAAATTATATAGATCAGTTCAGTGTGATGATATTTATTTCCTGCATACAATATACATGAGTATAAATAATAACACGATCGTTTTAATGCAGGCACATTTCTAGAAAATGAAAAAAAAATGTGGCGAGTTTATCACTCATAAGTGAACGTTATACATATATACAGAATTATGAGATTTGAAGGTACAAAAACAGGGACAAGGGCAGATGTGGCATAATTTAATATGGACATTGACTAGGACGTGAACATGGACTTACATAACAACTAAAACAATAACAAGAGAGTCATGGGATATACCAAACGTGTTGAGGGAACAGAGAGAATGGAAAACGGCCATCTGCACGAAAATAATGCTTAGAGATGAAAAGGAATTCAAAGCTCATTTGATGAAAATCAGTTTTGAAATGGATGAGATCTCCCGGGCCAAAAACAAAGTGATCCTAATCAAAGTTGGGACGGGCATGTTCTATTCAAATTCATGAAATTTAATAATTGGTTTCTCATTATCTTTATTAAAAAAAAAAAAAAGAAATTTAAAAACGTGAAGTCCCCTCTCAACCAAAATGATCCCATCCCTTTAAGGTTTGATGATCGCTTGATGTAATGCTTGACCGTGAGAACATTCAGACATGAATACATGTCGTTTTAGGATATACTAGCATCCAGACACATAAAAACCTCGTAAATATGTCCATTTACGAGAACTCTTTTGTCTGAAAGGGGGATGTGCGTGTATATAGTCGCATAACAACAAACTAACAACCTCCACCTTTTGGAAGTGGACTGTAGGCAATCATTTAAATGCTTTGCTATTATCCTCTGAACAGGATGACAAGAACTGGGCTGGCTGCGAAAGGACATGGCCCTTTTTCTGCTACACGTGACCTCCGTGAGACTTTATCATAATAATCAATCTATGACCTTTGCGTCCTTCAGATTGGCGCTTACAAGAGCTATTAGAAAGAGGAAGCCTTGATAGAGCACTTACAGAAAATTAGATGGGATCGTGTTTACTTTTTTTCATTTGGTTTCATATCCAGTCCTACACTTGTACGTAACAATTACCTATAGTTAGTTAACCACGGACATTTCGTTATCATCCAGTGAAGGGGGGGGGGGAGGATTGGTATCGAAAGAACGAAGGCACACATATTGGACAAAAAGCCTTGAGCACTTACAGAAAATGTGAAGGGATCACTTTATTATTTTTTTTCTCAGATCAATATGATTGCATTGCAACAATAGTTGACTAACCCTGCACTTCTTCATGCACTAGAGAAGATGAACAAACGGGTTGGTTTCGAAAGGACACCAACTTTCGTGTAATCTAATAAACAGGTCTGATTCATGGTCTACTATATCGCCTTACGAGGTTTTGAACAGAAACCTGGGAACAGAAAAGGATACGAAATCTTAACATCATGTTAACAGCGACAATCGTTGATTGATTATGTTCTACCTTAAAGCTTATCCATACGTATTATACCATACAAAAAACAACATCTGTATACACATGACTTATTTGAGAGCAAACGTTGTTGTAATTAGGTGATTCAAGTATCCTCTCGGATCACCTTCTGTATCTGTACTGATTTTTTTTTGTATTCTTTTGTATTCTTTATTCTGTGTTTCTTTTTCATTCATGTCTTCTCATTTCTAGCCATTCATGATTTTGTGTGTGACAGCACACTTTGACCCTTTCTAAAGATCTCAAGATCAACAATGATTTGACCGCTCATTACGATGGCTTTATAGGTCTTATCGCGTAGGTATATCCACGTGCAGGGCAAAGTTGAAAAAAAAAAACACTAAACAACTTAATTCATAAAGGAGTGGCACGCGCGGTTCTTAGTTAAGAGGGCGCAATGACAAGAATCTTTGTGAGATAATGAAAAACAAAGAATGACTACTTTGGAAAAGCTCACTGTTCTGAGAGTCAGAGAAATGGAAGTATGTTTGTTTCATAACGCCCCCCCCCCCCCCAAAAAAAAAAAAAAAAATCTCACGCCTTTATGTTGAGCATGTATTTTGATGTTTGCTCGCTCATACGTGACTCAATGGATCATTCTCATTTTCAGAGAGAAGTTAGTCAAAAGTGTAAAAATATCCCTGCAAAATTATATATTTTGTTTGAAATCTTTTCGTTTAGAAGTTAATTGTTTTGATGGGGAAGTACTTTTTGTGTATACTCTGTGTGTGTGTGTTTGTGTGTGTGTGTGTGTGTGTACGTGTGTGTGCGTGTGTGTGTGTGTGTGTGTTCATTATGTAATTACAAACATGTGTGTTACGGATCTTGTATAATACAGTTGTAGTTCACATAAATGTGAGACCCACATGGTAACGTTTTTACAGCATGCATAGTTTAGGGGTATAGTAGGCGAGTACTGCATGTACGGTAGTTTGTTTGTTTGTTGGTTGGTTAGTTGGTTTGTTTGTTTGTTTGTTTGTTTGTTTGTTTGTTTGTTTGTTTGTTTGTTTGTTTGTTTGTTTGTGGGTTTTTTGTGTGTGTGATAAAAACTAATTATTGCACAATTATCTCTTGCGTAGGCTACAGTATACAGTTTATCACTGTTTTACCGGGAGCATAATGATTCTTCTGTGGCTGTGGAAGCCCGTGAAACGAGTGCACCACGTAGGATGCCTGGGACGTAGATTTCTGATTAAGTCTCTATTTTACGAGTCACTGCTTGCATAAATCTTGTATACTAGTAGTGAGTTATGGGTGGTGTAATGGGAGAGCAGGACGAGGAAGCTATTGGTGAATCTACTTGTGATGAGGTGGTGTGTATTGTGACAGTATATGTGAGTGTAGGTATGTGTGTGTCTGTCTCTGTGCGTGTGTGTGATTGTACAATATTTGTGTATAATGTTTTCTATCTTTGTATAATGTTTTGTTTTTGTTTCTGTAAACGTGAAATTTGTGATATGAAATTGAACGAAATTCGAATAAAGAATTATATAAACAAAGTGTTGTGTGTGCATTGTGTGTGTGTTTGCGTGTGTGTGTGTGTGTGTGTGCGTGAGTGTGTGAGTGTATGTGTGTATTGAATTAAAGTACCTCACCCCCTCCCCCTCTTTAATCTATCTCTTCATATTAATGATCACGGTGAAAATATTGTCAAATTGACCCGCGTTGGAATTATACCGACAAACACTTTACGGTTACACGCTCCATCTATTCAAACCCGAGTGCCGTATCTGTACAATTCTGTTTTTAACGAAATTAGAAAAATGAAATGAGGCATCACAGGTATATAGGAAGTAATTACTCACGTTTCCTCTTCCTGTCCAGTCGTGTAGAAATTATGATTAAAGCCTATATTATTATCATCGATGTACTAAAGTGTGTCTAGTATATTAACCTCTGGGATCGACTGGATTTTCCACTTGCTTACACATCGTCCTGATAATAAGAGTGAGAGCGAATTCATCTTTGAGCATGAAAATTATTGTAAGCGCCAGATTGTCGAGTATGCTACATCCAATTCAAGGAATTCAAGTATTTTCCCCCGAAACTTCACGTTTAATTTTTTTTTGTGATCAAGCTTCCGTACAGAAGATAATCGACGAAAAACCAGCGTAATGCATTACAGTTTGGGCTTATATTAAGTGCAGTGGGAGGTTCCATACGTCACACACATCACAATGTCCTGACTAACTTAATTGCGTTGTAATAGCAGCCTGAAATCTAGAATTTATCGCCTCCACTCTACCAATCAAACGAATAAGCATTTGATAAGTGAATCGTGAACAAAATGTTCTCACTGCTAGGTTTTTTTGTTTGTTTGTTTGTTTGTTTTTGTAATAATGCAATCCAGTTTTATCATGCACCACATACATCAGCAGGGAATGACTAGAACTGTAATGTCGCGTAAACGTACTCTTACGAATGCTTAATGTTGAATATCAGCAAACTATACGTATAGTATCCCCGGTATCATAAGCGAATTATCATGAGTCATATTGCAACAGTAAACTTATATCGTTTCTGCGAAAAGTTTCACCTTAATGAACGTGATCGTTTACAGCGTATTCTTTTTTTAAATGGTTATAGTTTTACACCCGTCTAAATTACATACATAAATATTTTCTTCCTTAATTTTTCATAGCTTTTGCAAATTTAGCTGTCACTATTATCTTTAATCGGCAGTATCTGTAACAACAACTTACAAAAATTATTCGAAACCCAATTCCGTCAATTGAATATTTGCTTGATGTTCAGTTTTATTTAACATTGTTTGGTCCTGCGATGAGAGTTGAATATCATTGGATAAGATTGTATATAGTCTTTGGCGCAGCATAGAAATTGCGCGGATTTTCTTTTTGCTGAGAAATTTGGGGTTGTAGTTGCTGCTGCTGCTGTTGCTGTTGTTGTATTAGAGAGTGTGTGTGTGTTGATAAACTGTTGCCAAAGTAATATGTGCGTCACTGTATACACCATCAATAAATAGACGTCCTCCCTCCGATTATATACTGATTCAGAACTCGACAACGATGTATACATCAGTTTATTCGTCATGTATTCATTTATTTATCTAGTCTGAACATTAGAATGTAATCTAATTCGAAGTAATCATTATCTAGCAATGATTAGTAAAATGGTTATAATCAAACTATTTGCTATTACGAAACACATGAAAGCTACAGACTTCCACGATAATAAAAAAAGAAATCATTTCATCATCATTCTAATCAAATTTTTGAATCAGAGTAGTTAGGAGGGTCAGAGTGTGGTGCTTTTAGAAATTACGTATAGAATTTTTGTTCATCATCCTTAGCTGATCATGTGGATGATTTGGGATGTGTTTCTTTGTAACAGGCCCAACGTCCGCTTGTCTCTTTCCGGAAAGGAAATAATCAGAAATGATGTAATTTGTCTATTTCCGCAAGTCATAATAGCATCCGCCTCCAATACCAGCTTAAGTCGGGAGATGTGACGCCAAAAAGAAAAGATAATAATTATAATGAAAACAACGCTTTGACATTGCCGTAAGGCGCTGCATAAATATTTGCGTTTTGTGATTTTTTTATACTGCTCCGGAACGACCAGGAAATTGCACGTTATGCAGAGACGGCACATAATGATATGGTCTGATTGTACGATTTTAAATCGAGCATGCTGAGTGCTTTTCGTGTCACTTTGGGTGAAGTTCACGTAATTTCTTGATTTCTCGAGGGAAAGAGAGGTGCGGGACAAAAAAAAAAAGAAGAAGAAGAAGAAGAACCCGAAAAGGTGGGGATAAATGCGATCATATTCATCAAGACTTCGGCAATGTGCAGTCATTCCGAGTGTACTGAGGGAATCACACAGAACGGATTCACTAATGCTAGTGAAGGGAGTAAGTACAACTGGGCGAACGTATATCTCACTCTTTGGTAAATTTAAAAAGGCGCTAAGATAAATCACCGTAAAGCAAAACTATGAACGTCCCTCCCACTCCCTTCTCCATTTATGGAAAATATACAATAACGCCCAAAAAGAAACCAGCAACTTTAAAGTGCTTTCTTTCTTTCAGTAAAATTTCAGTTGTATGATATAGAATCAGCACCACTGCGAGATATACATGTATTAATCTAAGCGGGCAAACTACACACTGGGATGACTAGTTCCTTTTTAGGTCGTTAATTGATTCCCCCTACTTCTTGTTTGTCTATATCTGTCTGTCTGTTAGTTTATTTGCTTGTTTTTAAGGACCATAAACAGCGCGTGAGATATATCATCTTTGTATATGTGAGGGCTTTTGCCCGTGAGATACTTTGCCTACACCTTGAATCGTTCAGTGTGGATTTTCGGTTATACTTTGTTGGGCCGTTCCAGTTTGGTTTGGTTTTGTAACTGCATTCTTCAACATTTCAGTACAAAATGACAGCATTGATAATAATTTTCAACAGCACTGACAACAGAATACAACATAAACACAACTTGCAAATTTGTTACGAAATACGACGAATCAATGTCTAAAAAACAAGGACTTTTCACGAAGGGAGAAATACAGACCGCATATCGTAAGCCTAATGCTTGAAATGGTGGTGGCCTTTATATTCATATCTAAATGTAACGCATAGACCTATGTAGTAGCTTATTCTGATGGGTCATGAATTTCAATAAGCAGAATTCCTCACTGATATTCCGACGAGTCGTCGCCACAATAAATAAACTTATGTAAGATTACTCGAGAAGGAAACATTCCCCGTATACTGGTTAATCCGTCTTTTATGATTCAGATGCCAAGCACAATGCAGGACTATCAAATGTGTAAATTGGATTCACACTCAATTATGTTAATTGGTCAGGCGCACGGGCACGGGCACCGGTAATCGAACCAGAATGTTGCGTAACAATGAGAAAATCGATAGCAGAGATGCGGGTGACATCTCTCTTTGAAAGTCTCATCCCTGCTAAATCGTTCCATTGCAATGCGTGCTAATTACATGATAATGCTGCACATTATTATTTTGGGGATGTTTATTGACTTGCAAGAAAAGAATTTGGAAATTCTAGAGTATCGAAGGATCCTCTAGCAGATCTATCTCAAATGTATACGACCTATAAGAGAGGAAGAGAACCAAAAAATGGAGTCTTTAGAATAGTCATGTTAGATCTCATTTATGTAATATTTGTTTTTAAGCAGCTTCCTTTTCACTTTCTTCATGCATTCATATCATTATACTCTTACTGCATGACCGCGACTTAGTGTTCAGATTTGTCCAGGATGTCTTTTTTTCGGGTTAGCTAGACTTCCGTATCTTAGTTTGTTTGTAATTCTTCTTCTTATGTATGATTATGTATATTTTGGTAATGGAATTTATGTATAATTTTTTTTCTCCTTTGAATCATGTACATTGTTATGAGAGTTGGAAAAAAGTGAGAATAAACAAAGAGGAAGATAGCGAGAGAAAGACGAAGAAAGAGGGAGATTGCATACACGTGTAGATTCCATTAGCCATTTAATAAGCACAAAAAAAAAAATTAGCTCCGTCCTAATTTTTTAACGAAAAGGTCTTTTGCAAAATGATAATTTGCATGGATGTTAATGCACGTATTGACTGTATATACTTTCCTCTGTGTGAAAATGCGAATGACCTTTCTAGTCAGGTATAGATGAGCAGTGAGTACACGTTAGCAGACAAATGATCATTTCTCAAAAGTCACAAGAGTCATGTTGGGCATCTGAGAAATGATTTGGACAAATTTTGTTTGTGATAATGTATGTAAAGTGTTGTATAGTCATCATCCGTCCTTTGACCACTCACATTTATCCTGACATTTTCAGGGTTTTGTTTTTTTCACGATTGGGGTCAAAAATGTCTTTGTACAACCACCAAAGATTGCAAAATCCATGCATTTTTTTTAGGGAATTGACATCAGATATCACATTACCAACATGTAACAGCACATGTTGTGTGAACATAAAAGTGAGTCCTGATATCATGGTTGAGTCAAATTATTTTAAAGATGCGTTAAAAATGCACTGCTAATATGGTGAAAATTATCTATATGCTCTATTCATTTAACGATATGTCCAAGATGTGTAACTTGTTTACAAAAATGTCTCTGTGATTTTTGAAAAGTGAAAATTTTGTCTTTGTGCTTACTCATGCGTAACCAAATACACCATTCGCACTTTCACACAAAATGTAGAAGAATGCAGAAACTTAAATGCCAAATTGTTTTACTGAAACATTTTCGCTAAAAATTTGCTAACTTTTTCATTAGAGGGCTAGTTAATATAGGTTTTCCGGGCCAATTTCGCACTTTTGTCAGTCCATTTGATAAAAGGTTCATTCAATTTAGCAAAAATCCTCGTCACTGCACATTCTGTCATTCAAAATTGCAAGTTGGTCGTTCAATTTAGCATTTCGATCATTGAAATTTGCACATGTGCCTTTCGAATTCGTAAAACGGGCATTCAAATTGGCACGTGCTCTTCAGTCATTCAAATTCGCCAGCACTGGTCGAAAGGGGTATTTCAGTCATTCAATTTCGCGTATGGGCAGTCAAATTCCAAACATGTGTATTCAAATTAACGTCACGCCATTTCTTTTTTGAAAATGTGATAACATTTAAACGCGTATAATATGTGACTTTTTGTTTCTTCCACGCACTGTTAAGCAGTAAAAGTATCATATGAATTATTTTTGACTCTATATAACTCGAGTTTGTTGTTCTGTGACGCCCCTTTTCTTTCATGCTTGTCATTCTAGGCCTACGTGTACCAATACTACAGACTGACTTCATTCTCTCACAGTCATGACAGCACAAGTTAGATATAGACGTATTTCTCAAGAAGACAGAAAAAGAATTCTAGGAACATTTGATGATCATAACCCTGACTATCTAGAACTGGCCGACACACTCGGAATAAAGCGCTCAACGGCCAGATAAGTTGTGGCCAAAAAAAATGATGCATTATCTTCGGACTGGAAGACTCACTAAGCACATTGAAGAAAAGAAAAAAACTGTTGCCAAAATCTCTAAAATGAATACGAAAACATGAAATGTAATGACGCTCGCAAAACAATGACTATGCTGAAAAAAGAAAGAAAGAAAGAAAGAAAGAACCAAAGCATAAACATGCGTGATAAAGATTGACTGCAAAAGATGTTAAATTGGATGCCCAAAAATGAATTTGAATGAACGAGTGTATATAGCATGCCCATGATCACGTGACTATATCATTCTAAATTGAATGAACGAATAACGAGATGGTGCTTGTTTTAGGAGTTTCACTTGAAAAAGTGTTAATTAGAATGAGGCTAAAGATAATTTGAATGCTCTAAAATGAATTTGAATGAAGAGATCATAAAATTGAACTACCGAAAATGTCGTCTACACTACAGTTTACTAAATTGAATGCAGCAATTAGGAATTGGACTGACGAAAGTGCGAAAGTGGGAAAACCTAGATATATTTTCTTTGCTGGGTGTAGAATAAAGATGATTAATCACGGGAACAACAGATGAATTAGAATCAATTCGACTTACGCCTATATAACCCAATATTAATTGCCTTTGATATAGTCTTGCCAAGGCTGCGCTCTATATTGACTGCTGCTTTAATTACAGCGAGACTATATTTTCGCCTGAATTGTTCGTTACGTTTCTAATTTAGATGATTAATTTTCAAAATGAAGCGTCGCATAGACTAGCAAGCACGCCTAAAACGTTTCAAAACGAAGCCTCAACAAAAATGCTCAAATCATATTATGCACCGTACAGGTGCCTACTGTTCCGTACAGAGCGAACAGGAGCGAATAGAAGCATGTATCAAAATCGTAGTGAACCTGGTAACCGAATAACATACTATAATTTAACGAGATGATTCCATATCATGACCCGATGTCCTTCCTGCTCCCATCAGATTCTTGGTATGCTGCAATAACCAGTCTGTTTGTTTGTTTGTTTGTTTGTTTGTTTGTTTGTTTGTTTTTTGTTTGTTTGTTTGCTTGCTTGCTTTACGGGTTGGTTGAGTATATAGTATGTACAGAAAAAATGATTTTCTTATATTTTTCGTGCACAAACCAACGGGAAAGTAATTTGACATCATCACCTCAGCTAACTACTGCACAGTAGATGGAAAAATGTGAGATTTGACTTGAATATTTTTCTAATCTTTTCGTCTCACCTCCCTGGTCCGATTCTGATGAATTGAGTGGTTCACAACATACAAGCTTGCTTTTTAGTGGACCTCTCAGTTCTTTTTTTTCTCAACTGAAGCATAACTTTGTACTTTTTTGCCAGTATGCATTCTTTTGTTTATTTGTATCATTTATCTTTTACAAAGTCGAATGTTTATGTAAAAGATGTAATTCCAAATATATTATGCGTTATGTTTTGTTGGAAAAAGAAGAATGAAAAATAAATGAATTGAATTGAATTGAATTGAATTCTCACATTCATTTTTGTTTCAATCCATTCTATCTTTTGTAAAAGTTAATTTGAACAGCATGTACCAAATAAACGGTCTTTATAATCTAAACGACACGATATAAGGATCTAGGTACCAGTACCAATCGTTGTTGTCAGTTATAATCGTGCGTAGCGTCACATAAAAAATATATGAGCCAACATACCACACCATGCAACCTACACATAGGCCTATATACCAGCAGAATCATTTCGAATAAACATTTGAATTTCGTTTGATGTTTATAGTGTAGGATTGAGGTGAATAACAGAGCATAATATGTACTATATGTTTGTTGTATTAAGATACAGGTAGATATAACATTGATTTCCAATGGATTTAGTGCATATGACAATAAAAAAAAAACGATTCATGCCACGTGATGCGTATTCAACCAATGAGAATAACTATAGCTATACGTTATGGACACACTCGTTGTTTTCATTCTTGTGAGCATTCACACATAAGTATTACCAGTACAAAATATCCACTCAGTTTTAGGTTGCATGTTGTTTCTGAAGAGCGAAAACACTTATTGGAGGAACTTACTGGATAGATATATGTATATTTTGCTCTGGTTATTGTGTCTCTCACACACACTCGCGCAAACACACCCCAAGGACGAGGAATAGGAGCACATACTGCACACACACGCAGCATAATTTGAGGCATTTAGGCCTATGCATTTCCCAGGAATTGTCACACATCAACTGACGTTAAATCCACTCTGGCAAGTATGATATTTGATCAGTACTTGAGTTTATCTTTACTTTTATCTGTTCATTGTTTGAGGATTGTACTGATAATTTCGCTCAAGGGTCCCATGTCGCACAAGCTACGCTTTTAAGTGGGACCCTCCATTTTTCCATTCCCATCTTTATTGAGTATCTAATTTGTACTTTGTATAATATACAAAAAATACAATTTTATTTTCTCCATTTTGTTACTCACTTTCACATGCATTTTGTTAATTCACGTTTTTGCAATTATTACAAATATTTTCTGTTTATACATTGTATGTGATATCCTTGTTTATTTGATGGAAACTTTGAACTTTTGAACTTAAATCAAAGGGCCAACAACTTGCTCTTTCTTGTTAAGAATTAACTTACTATAGATCCATAAGTGAATATTATTAAGTTTAAGATGGTAGGCCTATAAAGGCCCGGACGGTGAAATGCTCCACTTGTAATTCACTGCAATGGTTCTTTGTGTTTGAATAAGTTTATTTCTCGTCTATTTGTAGTTCTGTGCTGAGGAGGCCCATCCTTTAAATCAATTTCGTTGGGTATTCTCGACGTTCTTCTTCGATTGCAATTTTTTTATGTTCCACATAGATTTCCATCACATGAATCTGCAGTCTGCTATAGCAACGCCGACATTCAAATGATATAGTTTTTCCCGGCCAATTTCGTACTTTTTTTTCAGTCCAATTCCTAATTGCTGCATTCAATTTAGCACAATTTAGCCTATATAGATAGCATGTTCGGTATTTCAATTTTATACTCTTTTCATTCAAATTCATTTTGGAGCATTCAAATTACCTTTAACATCATTCGAATCAGCACTTTTTCAATACAAATTCGTAAAATAAGCACCATTTCGAAAATCGTTCATTCAATTTAGCATGATATAGTCACGTGATCACGTATACGCTGCGCTCGTTCATTCGAATTCATTCTTGGGCATCCAATTTCGCATTTACTGCAGTCAATTTAGCAGACGCGTTTATGCTTTCATTCCTTTTTTTTTTCATTTTCCTTCATCATAGATATTGTTTGCAAGCATCATAACATTTATTTTCGTGTTCATTCTTTATTCTGATATCATCTTTGCAACAGTAATTTCAAAATACAATGTATGTGTATCTGTTTAAAATGTTCGATAGCATTATTTCCTTCACAGATACATTACTCTTAAGTTTGTTTTGACATTAATTGGGAGAAGGAGGTTTCAATTTACATCGTGATTATTTCTTTCATCTACAGGTTTCATTATTTGGGTGCTATATTGCGTTAATCATCATTAGGAATAAAGTTCTTGGATCAGCTCTTATAGCCACCAATTTGTCAAGGTTATTACCCTCAATTGTTTCTATGATTCTTTCCCTGTCTTCTTGAGAAATGCGCCTTTATCTAACTCGTGCTGCCATGACTGGAGATAAGAAAGTGAAGTGAATCTATGGTACTGGTGCATGCATAGTTCTGATAACATGTATGAAAGAAGAGGGGCGTTGCATTACAGATAAAAAAAAACTTGAGTTATTTATGGTCAAAGATACCTTTGCTATATACTTGACAGTGTGTGAATGAAACAAAAATTCATATTCAAATACGTATAAATCACGGTTCTCACATTTTCAAAATTGAAATAACATTACGCCAATTTGAATGAACATGTTTGGAATTTGACTGCCCATACGCGAAATTGAATGACTGAAATACCATTTTCTGCCAGTGCTGGCGAATTTGAATGACTGAAGAGCACGTGCTAATTTGAATGCCTGTTTTACGAATTCGAAAGACACATGTGCGAATTTCATTGATCGAAACGCTAAATTGAATGAACAAGTTGCAATTTTGAATGACAGAATGTGCAGTGACAAGGATTTTCGCTGAATTGAATGAACCTTTTATCAAATGGACTGACAAATGTGCGAAATTGGCCGGGAAAACCTATAGTATCATGTCTTAACAAGGTGTTCTAATTTCCGTGTGAAAAGATTCATAATTTTATCGTGTTAAGTGAGTGATTAGATTCAGGCGCCTAATGTTATGAATGAGCAAAAGTATAATGGGCAGGGCTACCGTATAATGATTACACTCTATAACATGCATGTATTGTGTGTGCATATTCATATGAGCACGTGTGCATGTTTGCATGTTTGTATGTGTAAGTGTATGCATGTATGAATGTGTGTATTATGTATGTGCGTATATTATGTAACTGAGAGAGATCTTACTCTTTTCTGCTCTTTTACTGATCATAGCTTTCATTGACACACGCGATGGTGTAAACACGGTGTACCATAATGTACCATACCAGTAACAAGTAGGCTACTTTAAAGGGATGGTCCAGTTCCAGTTGAGATGGGGTTTGAGGTTTCCAACGTTTTTCGATGATGTTTTTTTTTTTCAGAGTCAGGAAACCTCTTATGAAATATGAAAGAGCTTATAATTCTAAGGGAAATTCAGAGTTTATTCGATGAAAATTGGTTCTGAAATAGCTGAGATATCCTAAACAAATGAATCCTAATAAAAGTGCGGTGGGACCTACCTTTTATTAGGATCCCTTTGTTTTACTTTGTTATTTTCAACAAAATAATTCTAAGTCCTCTTAGAATAAAGTAGTAGGCTTCTTAACATTTCATAGAGTGGTTTCTAAATATCTCGCAAAAAGAATTCTCACCTCAACTAATATATACTATACCATACATTTAACTCCTTTGGGATTTACAATTTCTCAAGGAGCAGTTGTTTTACACAGCAGCACAATACAACGCTTTAACGAAGCGTGAATCTGCCAGACGACTTGTATCAGTCTGAAATCAGAATAAAGACAAACCGGTATTTGTATAAAAAGGTGATCTATAGAGAGTTTACAAATCCTCACGTTTCGCAAAATATATAAAGGTTGTCTCAACAGTTTCTTCGTTAATTCTATAGACAAGAAAGAATGTAAGAAATAACCACCTTCTGAGCGACCCCTGTGATTGCATTCTCATTTTCTTGTCTCATCATAACACACGATGATTATTTTTTATTCGTTGTGACATCCATCATGATACGAATTTGATGATATTTTTTATTCGTTGTGACATCCATCATGATACAAATATATTTTATTCTCATAAAGATCTTAAGATTTTAAATGACACTTTAAATATTGAAATTAGTAAAGTATCAAATTGGTTTAAGTCTAATAAACTTTCTTTGAATATAAAAAAGACTCATTTTATTCATTTCAAACTTCATTCTCATAATGAAGATACGTTGATACATATTAACATTGATGATATCCCATTAGAAAAGAAAATGAATTCAAAATTTTTAGGAGTATATATAGATGAAAGTTTGACTTGGAATGAGCATTTACATCATGTTACAACGTGTATTTCTAGAAATATAGGGATAATTTCCAAGCTGAAGTTCTTTCTTCCTCGTTCAACTTTATTTCTATTATATAATTCCTTAATTCTCCCATATATAAGTTATTGCAATGTTGTATGGGGTACTTGCGGCTCTACCAAAATAAATTCTATATTTAAATTACAAAAGAAAGTTATACGTATTTGTACAGGATCGCATTTTCTGGCTCATACTGATTCTTTATTTCATGAGCTTAAAACATTGAAGGTTTTTGATTTGAATATTATTCAAGTAGCAGTAATTATGTTCAAATATATACATCATCAACTTCCATCATCGTTTGATAACATGTTTAGGTTCAATACTTCTGTCCATTCGTACCCTACTCGTATATGTAGAAATTTCCACCTTTTGAATCCCAAATTATTAGTGACACATAAATCTATAAGACATTCGGGTCCGGATATTTGGAATAATCTCCCGGATAATATAAAGTCTTGTTCAAGTATTTATTCTTTGAAAGCTTCACTTAAACGATATTTGATACAATTATATTCTCCAAACCAATTGAGCTAACAAATATTTATAGTATAGATTGTCATCTAATTGTCAATCTATATTTTCTTCCTCCAACTGCATCTTGCACTCTCACCTGCAACTGCACTGCACTCACCTGATCACCTTCCTCCAAGAGAGTTATGTCGTTGGATAGTCATTTTATGAGGCCTCCATCCATTTCAAGCTTAATCGCTTATGATGGTGGTCTCCTGCATTCAATTATCTCTGTTGTTTACTGAAAAATACTGTATATTTTATTTTATGTTTCTGTGTATCTACATTGCTCAATGCAATCACCTATGTGAATCTATTTATGTACTGTTATCGATTTATTTCACTGCACTTGCTATTCTTTATCTTTGTACTTTTTGAAGTTTGTATTCAAATTGCATCTGATTGAATGCAGAAATAAAAGCAAGCAAACAAACAAACAAACAAATCAGTCACATGCAGTTCCCTGTTATTTTTTGCTGACAGTGCTTCAAATAGGCATTAGCAACTATTGAATTGATTACTTGACAAAAAATGTACGCAGAAAAAAAGCAAACGCCATTTCTCTTGCTCTTCGATGTGTATGTCCCATAAATTCATGACCTTAGCATTTAGATGCATTTAGATTTTTAAACGTGAGACCGTCGCCGAATGTAAATAACGATTGTTTGGTTGCTTGTGAGTGGAGGTCGTAAAACGATTGTCATTAATACTCTGTGTAACACGAAGCAACTCGTGTAGGTCAAATAATAAGAACGCTTTAACCAACTGGGATCTCTAATGATTGTCCGGTTCAACAAACAACTGAGTTTGACAGGATTACCGTGGGGGCACTGAATATAGGGAGAAACTTGCGGGTGCCACTGAAGAGTACTTCTGAGAAAGACACCCTTTCGTTGTTGATGTTGTGATGGCGCCGCGGGCAAGAGGCGCCACAGTGACACCCAAATCTTTGGTTATGTGAAACGTGTTTCATACATCTCGCAGCCGGATGGTCGATTTTCATGCTGCGTCCAGACATCACTATCATTTTCTTGACCATCTTTGGAGAACCTTAACTGTATTTTTTGTCGTTGTTGTTTTGAGGAAGCACCAAGAGCAAGGAACATGATTATGTAGGTATATCATAGGCCCTACTAGTGTTTTAAAGACGAAATGCTTCCCCCCAGCACCCCCACCCCATCATCCCACTCTTTTCTTTGTCACTCTTCTGAGAAAGACACCCTTTCGTCATGTTCGTGGTTGATGTTGTGATGGCGCCAAGGGGGAGAGTCGCCACACTGACACCCATTCAAATCTTTGGTTAAACCAAACGTGTTTCAGACATCTCGCAGCCGGAATCTCATTTTACGTCCATATACCATTATGACTTCTTGGCCATCGTGGAGGTCCTTACCTATTAATACGGGAAGCACAAAAGGGGAAGGAACATGCTTATTGGAACTAGGTCATGTATTCAGATGTATACGGTAAAAGCGGAAATTTTTCGCTACATGAAACTTTGGCGAATTGGAGTCGATGTTTTTTTTGTTTTTTTTTCGCTGCATGAAATTTTCGCGAATTGCAACTGGTATTCAATCAATATAATAATAGTGTAGACAAGAACTTTCGCGTGCATTTCTAATTTGCGGATCTTGGCTCCTCGTGAAATTCGCGAAGATTTCTGGTTTTACTAATAGTGTTTAATGAAAAAAAGCCTCCTCTGCCTCCGACCTACATTATTTTCCCCCTTTTCTGTCATTCTTCTCTATCTTCTCTGACCTTTAAAGAGGGTTGTACAACGAATGCATTTTTAATGAATGAGTAAGATGAGATTCATAGCTTTTTGTGACTTCGCCTAACCTTTGCGTCAAATATACCTTGACAGTTGGTTTGAAGGTGTCTGATTTTTCTTCCATATTTTACTTTCCGAAGCCGATGCACACCGTAGAACCTTTCGCGTATTTGCATGGTCTTTTCTTACATTTTCTCTCAGCAAGCAGAGAATAAAGGTTCTGTATCGCCGTTTCTGAGGTAAACCTATTTTCACTGACCCACTGTAAACGTCGTTATTATACATACAAGGGCCTTAATGGTCAGTATTTTGAGTTTGAAGGGAATTCAGTTGACAAGTGTAGGGCAACAACGTTCTGGAGGAAAACGCCGCTCGTCAACAGCACAACCGTGCAGTTTAGCAGTCGATTTTAATTGGATTTTAAAGTGACTTCTTTCACATGATTGCTGGCTTGACAGGACTCAAATCAATTTAGTTTGATCATCAAGCTAATTAAGATACCACGGGTGTGTGATTAGTGTAATCTTTGCTGTCTTAATTGCGTTGACTTCATTTACGGTATCATCACATCCTTTAATATTCGACCCCCGGGATTCGACCACGGCAAACGACACGAATATGCGAGCAACAGCTACTGTAGCTACTGATCCGATTTGCGTAATCGATCGCTGCTTCAAGAATTAAGACTAAACAAAATAGTAACGAGAACAATCACATCACGTTCAGGCCATTGTGAGTAGATATCGATCGTATCAGGCTTCATGGATTGTCTGCTTAAAGCTTATAATATAGGCTGCATACATCATTACCTGTATTACACACGAGACATTATTAGCGTACGATATGTCACCATTGTACATATTGGGGAGTGCCATTATTTTTTACATTGATATTGACATCAAAATGTCTTATTACAGAAAATGATGTAAATCTTTCTTATGTTGAACACAAGTTTACTTCATTGTAGCAATATCGCTATCTGTCACCAGATGTACCATATAGGCCTATACTGTATACTATACTATACTATTTACTGCTATAGTACTGGATACTACACTATATAGATCTTTTACTCTGACAAGAATGGAAATCAATCATGTTAATTTTGTGTCTGCAAACACGGATGTGTCAAGTGCGCATTATATATATATATATATATATATATATATATATATATATATATGTCACCAGCTCGATGATTTGTTTATTTTACGAAGACGCAAAACAAACAATATAAAAGACGGTTCACACTCCAAAATCAGCATGAATAATTATGAAAATGTTTGTCTTTGTAGTGAAAGAGAGTATGTCACACCTGTTTCCTGTTAATGATACCGCGCATTCAAACTAGCAATTTATGCGAACCTGACTTTGTTGGTGCGTTACAATGTGTTCATAGCCAAGCCAGAGTTCGTCACTCATTAAATGAGTCCACAGTTGGATATACATACGTACGTATGGGGCCTACAGAATGCATTGAATGAGGCAACCATTACGGGTCTCGAAATAAGAGACTAGGCATTGTTTATCTCTCTTTGTTGAATGGAGTTGGCTCACTGAGAGGATTCTATTATGAAAATTGTTGGGCTGGCCTCACAACTTACATCTGACACTTTTTTCAGCTCCCGCTTCACTTGTGCTCTCGGCTAACCCATTTGTGGAGGAGGAGGCCACAGCACACAGCGTGTTTTCCCGTAATAGATGGAAAATTCGTTTCTAACGATGCCTCCTGCGAGCTCTTGTGAAGAGAGTGTGATCATATTCAGCATTTACGGAGCGGGTAATCATGAAAATGGGTAAGTTTTAATGTGTTAAACGCATGGTATTCATCTATTATCAAGTTGGATTCTTCTGTCATAGGCCATTGACTTGAGAATGGATTGGGCACATATCAGCGCCGGTTTTTTCGATACATAAGTGAGTGATGTGCACAGAAAGTCGTCGTTTGGCGAATTACGCCCGCGTTTCACATCCATTCCGCGGGATTTTAATGAGTGAAGCGGGCTCCGAAAATTTTCGGCTTCAGTAGCAATGAATGTTTTCCTTTTCAATCAGTCAAGTTTAAGAGCTACAGTGTAAAACCGCTTCTAGCATTCGATTTATTTGAAGTGCCAAGAATGACTGATGTTTTCATATTCGTAAGCGGTTTACGCAACGTGTGTGTGTGCATGCGTGACTGGTGTGTACGTGTTTGAGTGTCTGCAATATGGAAGATGTTTTGACATCTAATCAGTATAAAGCCAAGTGATAGACTAGTTGGGTTGTGATAACAAAGGGATATGCGGTATCGCTGACTTCTACCGTAACTCTCAAAACTTTATGCCGTATATAAGCGCTTTTTAAAATTAATTTAATATGCCCGTACTTTCGAACTTACGAACAGCTTATCTACTTTTTCTCGATGAAAAGAGGAATCCGTTCTAGCCACGAAACAAGATTGCGACAACTTGTGGCTGTTTACAGTCTACAAGACGTACTATTTCATACTGCATTGTGTACCCCATAAACCTATAGAAAATACATAATTTTTTGTATGCTCGTTGGATTATGAACATATTTGAACGTTACTGTGGGAAATTTCCACGCAGACACTGCGGTAATAGTATTTGGTGTTCACAAATAGCGAAGGTATCTATGGTTCTTGCCTACTCAAGGGAATACAGGTGTGCATAACATCCAATCATACCTTCCACTCCACATCTAACAGGTGATTTTATGTAGCTTAGAAAGAGAACAATAAACGACCTTCAGCTTTTTCCGTGGTCCACTGCACGCAAGCTGAAATTCCTCTACAGGGCGTATTTCCTAACTCTATACAATTGGAACTATTATTTGCCATATTTGGCATAATTGTCATTACAAACTGCTTCTGCAAAGTTTCCATATTAATCCATATTGTTTCTGTAATGTATTAAGATTCATGGTATTTCTTTTCGTACAGCCGAGCAACGACTTTTTTTTTTATCTGCTCCCTCAAACTTTAAGCGCTACACGTAAAAAAAAAATATGCTTAAACTGCATCAGATGTTGCTAGATAGGGCAAGCCCATTTAATGGCAAGCTATCATGAACAAATCGTGCGTATAGAATTTAATTCATTACAGGAACATTTTATGAATATGCTCTCCGCTAGGTTGGATGCAAAAGTGAGCACATGACTTAAGCAGGCCCTGTAAGTCAGTACTGAATTATTCTGGTTAATTCAATAAGCACACGCTTCACACACGACCACTATTGAATCCTAAATATTCATTATAGAGCGACTTAACACTCGAAAATTTAATCACTACTTATTCAAATATTCTGTTGCTGCTTATAGACCTGCTCTGTTTTGAGTGCTGCATTTTTTGTTAATGTAAATTTCAGCCCTAACTGAGAGCTTCAATATGCCAATAGTTTATGCACAGACATAGCGATGCACCTGACTCAATTGTATAACCCACTGAATCATCTTTTCTTCTTATCCCCCCCCCCCCCATCTTGCCTACTGAAAAATCAAAGCATAATTTCCATCAAGTAATCTTGCAAACTTGGAATTGGACGTTTTTAACACGTTTAATAAACCTTCAGCAGAAAATAGGTCCGGGAAAAACGTTCAGTACACGTTAAGTACCGGACGTTTAATAATTTTGTGAATTCCGATAACGTTTACAAACGTTTTTTAAAGAACGTTTCATTTTGTAACGCCCATTCTGATCTTTGAAAACGTTTTTCAAAAAACCTGTGCTTTGCTGTAAGTGCTAAGTCCAAACTTTGGCTTGATGATACGTCCGTTTTGATTGACGAAGATGTACGGAATCTCGTAAAAACGTTGACGAAACGTTCTGCAAACGTTATGTGTTTGTTGGGAGCAATAAGAGACAGGATTTCAAGTCTTTAATTCATTCTTATTTGCGAAAAAAAAAGTAGAGTAAATCCTTCCTCTCCTTCCGCTGATTCCTTCGTCCCGGGCCTCTCTCCGTCTTACACACACTCTCTCTCTCTCCTGTCCCTCCATCTCTCTCCCCATTTCCTTATCCCGCCCCTATCTTATATGTTTCTTATCAGTTTCTCCCTCTTCATATTCGTCTCTTACTTAATTGCTTTCTATCCCATTTTGGGAAGTTCTTGATGTCTTGGATATTCACATCAAGCGCAGACAGTTCAACAAAATGAAAATGCATAAAATATCTCGATAGAAAGACTCAAATATGATATTATCATAATATGCATATTTCCGACCTTTTTCTCAACTGATTTGACTGGGGAGTTGTAGACATATGCTCGTCAACTGATAAAATATTTGAGTAACTCAAGACTCCCCTTTACTTGATAGCCATGGATAGCGTTTGCGTAACCATATGCCACTTGATAGAAATACCGGGCAAAACTCCGCCCGAAATATTTGTAAAATGCCTTGCTCTCTACCTTCCGGACTTCCATTTGGTTTTCAATACGAAATATGACACCACTACTTCAAATTAGGTAAAGAAGGGAAAGTCGTGACGCTGGAGAATTACGTTCGATGCATGCTGCACGCCATAGTATCCGTTTGATAATTGTACTCAGTAATCAAATCGACCCTCATTAATCATAGAAATTTCACAGTTGTGTAAACTCGGTATCGTAGTCGCCACTTCAAATGTTTGGTCACACAGGCCGTAATGTTTACCATTACTAATATGCTACTTGCAATGATGTCTTTGTTGGCCGTTGGTGCGTTTGTTGTACCCTGCGTGCGTAGATTCAGGATCATCCCAGTAATGCCCACGCGGTAAAACGTAAATGTCGTTGTGGTGGAATTACCATCATTACGAAGCACATTGAAACGAAGATTATAACTCGTGATTAATTGCTTCTGCGGAACAAACCTTCAATTATGTTAATTGATACAATGTTTATCATTCATCCTTACACATTCATATAGGGAACCTAGGAATAAGGTTCATGTCCTAATGAAAATTAGTTCCACCTCGGTATCGCTGTCCCCCTTCTCAATCTGTTAAGTGATTACCTGAATATTTCATATTCATAGTTTTTATTCCCTTGTCACTACGTTGTCATCAACAAATAAAAACATGTCAAGTTTTAGACAAGTGCAATATGCCATTTTACTTGATATCCTACTCTTTTAACTGATGAAATGAAAACAAAAATGATATGGAATAATAGATTTCTTTTCACAAAAGATCTCAAGTTCCCAAACCGTATCCTCCCTAAAATTATAGAGGAAACCAAAGACGTTGCAAAGCTGATCAAAGAGGGCATCGCTCTCATCATGTAACTATACTCAGTGCCATCTTATGGCACAGTGAGTAATTTCTGTGAATGTAATATTCAGATCTTCCGCAGCTCGGCCTCTTTTACGAGGCCTGTTTGTCACAAGAAGGTATACTGAATAAGGACACCAAGCAATGCTTGCTGCCCTAGCACCTCTGCAGTTATCCCATGAGGCCGACACCCGTCACGAGTCATATAATAGCCCCCGAGTTTGACACGAAAAAAAAAACACTAGATAAAAACGGATCACGAGTTCGACATTACATTACTGGGCTTAAAATGTTCGGGCTCGTGGTCCTTGTTTTCGTAATGTCGGACTTATGGGCCTTATATTTGCTTAGTGTCGAACTCATGGACTGTATGGCTTGTTTGCTGTATGACTCTTAGTCTGTATGACTCGTGGGCTATATGATTCGTGGATGTCGAACTCGTGACGTGCATCCGTACCTCCATGATGAAAGCAGGTGGTGTATACCGGTATAGTTTCTCTTTGCGGTTGTACGGCTGGCAATTGAAGTTGTTATATTGTGTTATATATATATATATATATTTTTTTTTGCGAGGTTAGTGTGTGCTGCTCGCATAAAAAATACCGAAATAAACAAACGATATATATATATATATATATATATATATATATATATATAAAGCAATTTCTATTGCCAGCGGATATAACCACAAAGAGACTGCATACTTTGCATGCTTTAATACACATGTATATAGACTTTGCCATGCATCCTCATTCAGCGTGCGGTATGATGTGACTATACCCGCATAATGGCGTCTTGAAATCTCAGGGCGTTTACAGCGAAACCCGGATGCCTACCTCGTGACCACTCATTGCTTGTCACATACAATCTTGTGACCTTCCGGGTGTGTACTTTACAGGGGGTCATGGTTAAACTGTCTATCGCTTACTTCGCTACAAAGATCCCATGACCATTTCCCGTGCCCCAATATTGCATGTGACTTAAAGCTTGGAAGAAAGATCATTATATTCAAAGAAGGTGTATTTCTCTGCTACCCAATTGATTTTACCTTTGCCAATTTTTGGCATGGGTCTATATGAATATTATTCCGGTTGTAAAATATGATATTTATCATGATAGCAATTGTATTTGTTGTTACAGAGTAAATCATACCCATCCTATTCATAACAATTACCATCATTACTGTCGCAATCAATATCATCACCATTTCATCAATTTTCGTCATTTCAGTCCTAATTTCATTTAATTTGATTTCGGCATTTCGTTTCGAACAAACACACACACACACACAAAAAAAAAAAACATTACACATTATGGAATAGGAATGATGTGTACAATGATACTATATTGTAAGATCAATAAATTGGTAAAACATATTATTTCAAGATTTTGCAATCAGTGATGGCTTGATAAATGTTGATCTTCCAAATCTCAGTGATTGTTACTGTCGCTTTGCGGTCGTCAGTCTGTTCATCTAGATTAAGTACTCTGGGATTGAATCCCTCTTCTACTGCTGCTTTATAATAAGCTCAGTCGGAGTGAGCAAATCGCCAAAAGATTCATTTAATCAAAGCTCAAGAAAAACATAACTGCGACTACGTGTGTGTCCGCTAATTTTCATGTCAAACAGGCACCAGTCATTTACATGCCTTTGAAAACACGGCGCTTTCAAAGCTTAAATCACATTTTCTTCTCCCTTGCAGGTTTAAATCATCGGAAAAGGGAAAGCTCGTTTCCTGAGTGCCAATATTGAGGCCCTAGTCATCTCATGGCGTACTAATGTGCACCATCTTTACGTCACGGAACTAAACAGGACCGGAATGTTTCCGGCAAATTTAGAAGTACGTAACCCGGAACAGGATTATTGATATGGAAGGAAAAGGACTGACGAAGTTAGTGCTGTCGTCCTCCCTATATCACCGCGACAGTGCTGCAGACATACCGTAAGCACTGGAAAGAGACAGATACTGGCATTGTCGATGCTCCAAGAGAAAGTAGTGACTGTTGCTGCCTCAGGACCCAAAACCTGTCATGCCAGTGAACGGAATCGTCGCCTCCTTCCAAGAGGGGCTACGGTGATTTGGGAAGATCCATTCTCGTTGGCGATTCTTCATTCGTTGTTGATACTCGATCTGAATACTGAAATAAATATTTATTCACACTCTTGGAAGAAAACAAAATATTCAATCATGGGAGCGTCACCCACGCCGATATCGTTTACAGAGTCGTACACGATGTTCATCTCGAACGCAACTGAGACAAATGAAGAGCAAATGGACTCACGGTCGCTAGCGTGGTTGATTGTCGTCGGGTCGATATACTGCTTGATCATCCTGGTAACGTTAGTTGGCAATGCATTCATCATGACAGCTTACAAGGTCGATGAGAAGATTCGAGCTCGCCCGGGCAATCTTCTCATCCTCAACCTATCTATTTCAGACTTTGGTATCGGAATCACGCTCATCTTCAACTTCGTATTTCTCGCCGGCGATAGGTGGCCCCTGGGAGAAATACCGTGCAAATTGTGGATTGTGCTGGACTATACGTGCTCCTACATGTCGGTGTTATCAATAACTCTGATCAGTTTGGATCGATACTGGATGGTGAAGAAGAAACTCGCCTATCGCACATACCAAACCAAAAAGCGCATTCTCGTGACCGTGGCGATTTGTTGGAGTATCGTAATTTCCTTTTACACCATTACGGCATTCGGTTATGGTGCTTTTACGAAATCAACACATGTGGATTTCTCCAATGACTGTGAAATGGAGTACCTATACGATGTCCCTTTTTCAGCTGTCATGATTTTTGTAGAGTTTGTGATTCCATTCATTATGATAATCTACCTGAACGTTATCGTTTATATCAACATTCGAATGCGTTCCGGAAGCTTGGTCCAGACGGGTGACCAGCACAAGTCGAACAAATCCCTAGGAACGGACACCGCCAATGGCTTAGCTCTTGCGTCTACCAATTCTACTCCAGCACCTACTCTCTGGACAGTCTCACGCTTTTCAGCTGATACACAGACACATGTGGAAGAAAACAATGGTGTCGCTGAGATGGAAAGCTCAGTCGCGATTGATGTTCGAATTTCTCATCCACCAGAGGAAGAGGAAGCTCACGATAACCCGTCAAATTCAGTGAATATGAATGTGGAGCAACATGTTTGCCAGAACGAAATGAATGATGAGAAACGACACGAAGTGTTACCTGATGCTGTCCCTACAGACGATGGAAATGTTTCTTGTGGAAATAATGATGATAACGAAAACGCTGTAGAACAGAAAGTGGAACAAAATGGGAAGGACCTGCAGGCTAGTGGCGGACCAGGAAAAAATGGCTCCGACGTTGAAGGCGAAATGCCGAGAAAAGCTGGATTCGAGGGAGCCATTGGCTCCCTGTCCATTAGTACGCTAACAGTCAACTCCGTGGCCGTCAGCGTTGGCAGCAACTCAGCTCGATTACCCTTCGTCAGCCGAGACAAGGAGCGCAAGAAATTGCGCGAGTTTCGCCGCCACCACAAGGCGGCAACCCTTCTGTTCGTGCTCGTTACAGCTTTCTGTCTCTGTTGGCTTCCCTACCAGATAACGACCATCATTATGACAACAATGGGCGATGAGTCCGTGCCCGAGGTCGTGTCTGAAATCATGACTAACCTCCTGTGGTGCAACTCCACCATCAACCCGTTCCTGTACGCCGTTGTGACGGCGCATTTTCGGCGGAACTTCCTCCGCTTCCTTGGACTGCAAGATGTCACCTGCTGCTACAAGCATAATCAGACCAAGAGTTCTTCCTCAGATGACCACGAAAAAGTCAGCTCCAGTGACCCATACACAGTGGATAACTGATCGACTGCAGAACCTCCTGTGTGATACGGGTCCAGCATAGAGGCGCTCATAATGGCGAATGGCATGCAACCCTTGTAACATGATATCAGCGGATCAGACATTCAGTGCTATACAGACTGAAACAAAGCTGATGTTCAAGAGTGTCTTTATTTTCCTATGGACTATAATTGTTGCAATTATCTCTCACTTTTAATTTTGTACAAATTGACTTGTTTTCGCTTCCATATTGCCATAATTCATTGGAGTTCAGACAGTACTGACTCTCCCGACGTCTGAATCAGGTGATGATATTTACAGTATGTCAATATACTTCATTACGTATGGCCGATGAGAATTTTATTTCAACCACCATCATTTAAGGCAAGTCGATGGTGTTTTGAATATACACGCTCCTTCCATCTTTACTGACTCTCACCGTAGCACATCTTTGTAAATCCACACCTGTTGGGCCTATCTCTGCTGGGAGAACATTTTTGGGATTTCCTCTTCTCCCGATTCACGTAGTTATTGTACACGAATCCATACATAATGCGCAAATGCAACAAGAATGGTTGCCACCATCGTATCTTAGCGCTGGTAAATTGCTTATCGTAATTTTATTCCATTTGAACATTTTTGTCAGAACCATCTTCCTTTGTTTCCGCATTGATATACGAGTATACAGTTACAATACTTGTAGTCCATGGGCCAGGCCAGATATTGGTACCATCTGAGGTGGCAAAACCTTTTTGGTGTCATTTCGTTTGTCGGGCATAGATATGCTTACCAAGCTATGATAGCATTTCCAAATGAGTAGCTTAGTCATAGTAAATGAATTTTTAACCAATTTGGTCTCGTTGTTATATCCCTATACTTCTGAATCGAAACTAACCGCTACACAAAGAAGAGCACTGTCTTCTGTATGTTCCATAGAGCTGTAAAATACAGCTCTATGGTATGTTCACAGGTGTTCTATTGTAAACGCGGTGCGCTTAGTCTTTATTCAAGGCAGCGAAGGGAATATCCAAAGGTTATGATGTCCACAGCGCTTAGTCTTTATTCTAGACAGCGAAGGGAATATCCAAAGTGAATGATACAGTGTATATCCTTTTATCTAAAAACAACAACAACAACAAAAGCAATTCTTCGTGAATTTTACCGTATCTTTCAATTATTTATCTTTTTATGGCGAAAACGCTACGGTGAAAACGCTGATACCACGCCAATATCGCTTTATTTCCCTCCAACAATATAAGATAATGCAAAAACAATGTACCGGTACACTACGATACATTATAATGAATGATATTGTAAATGTACAAAGTGATTTTTGTTTGAAACTGATGTATTTGTTGATAGGGTAGTATAAAAACAGTATAGATTATCCCTTTTATGAGGAACTTTAGATATGATAACAGCACATTGGTCTAGATAAAGACTAAGCGCACCGCGTGACAGCTGTGGACATCATAACCCTTTGGATATTCCCTTCGCTGCCTTGAATAAAGACTAAGCGCACCGCGTTTACAACAGAACACCTGTGGACATACAGAAGGCAGTGCTCTTCTTTATATAGCGGTTTAGTTTCGATTCAGAAGTATAGAGATATAAAAACGAGACCAAATTGGTTAAAAATTCATTTATTATGACTAAGCTACTCATTTGGAAATGCTATCATAGCTTGATAAGCATATCTATGTCCGACAAACAAACTGACACCAAAAAGGTTGTGCCACCTCAGATGGTACCAACAACCCATTTTTCGGGTCTTGGCCCATGGACTATTGCCAGACAGCAAGAACCATGTGCCAGTACAAATCACATGCATGATTAAATGTCGATAGTTATAGCGGAAGAGTACAAGTCTATAATTTCATTACCATCATAGTCATGTAATGTATACTGTACTCGCATCATCATTAATTAATCACATTTCACACGTGACTGCGCAGTAAATCATTAAATTTAAGACTGCCTGTGGTGATAAATGATTGTGCTTCACAGATTGAGATAGAATGCACTCAGCATGTGCATTCATAGGTGGTAGAAGGCTTCACGGTGCACCACGTATTCTTTCTGGAGTAAGTGAGTGGCCCTGAAAAGGGCCTACCCAATCCTACCCAGTGGGATTGGGTAGGCCCTTTTCAGGGCCACTCACTTACTCCAGAAAGAATACGTGGTGCACCGTGAAGCCTTCTACCACCCAACGTTCTACCACCACGGAAGCCTTCAAAGATTTCATGTGCATTCATAGCCGCGGTCACACTGGCAAAAGATCGAGAAGTGCGTAAGGTGGCAATCTTTAATATCTCGAAGTTTTTCCAGTGTGACTATTACGGCTATTGAAGGATTCATGTTATTTCTAACAAGCTCGAAACCGCAATGAAAATAAGTAGGGCCTACACACACATACATATTATGCGTGTGTAGGCCTATATAATATATATATTATATATATACGAAAGTTTGATCGCAAAATCGGTTAAGCGCCATCTTTAAACATTTAAACAATGAGTCCATCATAAGGTAGTGCCAAGTCTTTTTAGTGATGCGTCACTTATAGCATAACAGGGAATATTCTTGAAGATATGATTAAAGATGTTAATGATGATAGCTTCTGTTTATATACCGCATTTCAGACTTGGTGCTAATTTCAATGCGCTTTACAGACTAAAGATATCCCATATTGTCTTATGTTTTTGCTCTGTCTTTTTAACCAGCATGAGTTGCAAACATCTCAAATTAACAGGAAATCGTTTTGCGATCATACTCTTCATGACGTATTTTTCCTCTTCGCAGTAGTTTAGGGTAGAAATGTCTGTAGATGCGAAGCGTGATCCTCGATAATATTTTGTGCGTGTCACTTCATAAACATTCATGCTTTCATTGGTTATTTGCTGGGAAGCCTTGACGAAGTAAATAAACTAGTACATTTTCAGTGTCATTTCAAAACGAAAATAAAAACAGGGTACACCGTGTAATCAAGAGTCAGCCTGAACGAGACATTCTCAAATTTATTGCGTTGATTGAGCAAAGACCCATTAGCTGGGATTGAACAAACATTCGACTGGGTTTCAATTTGCCATCTGTACATTATCTGGTCCATTCTAAACTACACAGACGTCATGTATGTAGAGTCATGAATTAATTTTGTGGCCTTGCAATTCTAACTGAAAAGCATGATGTCCCTCTTGTTCAATTATTGACCATGTAAACTGGTGCCACCAGATAACTCTCATTAAACAGTTTGTATTTATATGTGTTAAGTTTTCATTTTCTCAGTCTGAATCCATACAAAATATATATGTGTATACTATGAATTTCGCACACTATGAACCCATACACAGATTATAACTCCCTCTCTTTCTCTCTCTCTCTCTCTCTCTCTCTCTCTCTCTCTCTATATATATATATATATATATATATATATATATATATATATATATATATATATATTACATCATATCATATGTTATGCATATACTTGTCAGGGGTCGACACTAAATTCTTCTTTTGGTAACCGGATAATGAACTTTGGTGGCACCAAAAAGAATAAAGAAAACCCCCCAGAAAGAATTAGATGATATGGCAAAACATTAACACAGTACAATGAACCATGATAGTTCTGTAGATATCGAGAGCTAACTGTCAAATGAAATATTTGAATAATCATAAACCTTGATGTAAACCTCTTACAACTATGTAAAATTTTCAAGAATGATAAAGTCAAATGCAACTTACAATAACTGAGTTCGCTACATACCATCTAGTATTGAATTAAACCAGCCATAAACAGGAAATTATTACATCTAACATTTAGGGATGCATTTTTACTGTATCTGCTAAAAGAAATAAAATGGGGAAAAGGTATAGATGAAAGAAAAGAAGTGTCTGGTCGGATCTGTCCCAACAAATAGCCGAGTTCGCAGTAAAGACTATCTTGGAACCCTTGTCGCGATATCAAAACATATATATATATATATAAATTTATATATATATATATATATATATATATATATATATATACAGGCAGAATTAATATGCATATTTATATATATATATATACATAATATATACATTCAAATCTCCCCCAAAAATGGGGCGGGGGGTAATAAGCAATTTATTCATCAATCTAGCGATTATTCACATTCACCTATTCACATTATCATTCATTTTAATGTGATGGCCAAAAATAAAGTCAATCATTATAGGGGACACATTACAATTACGTACACTCCATCTCAGATAGAGATAATACACTCTTTTTAGATTGTTTGAGTTAATGATAGCACAGTCCTTTTTATCCAGGGTAGCTCCATTAGTTACAACTGTTAATGCCAGAAGGCCCTACCATTAATCCTACTTCAGCATTGCCAGGGACTCGATTACACGTCTTCGTGGAGATGTACATGGTGGATAAAAGCATCTCGTCCAAAGACGTAGCCTATAGGCACTTGACGAGACCCAAATTCGGGTCCTCCGATTGAAAGTTATAATCTCATCGACTATGCCATAGTGTCTCCCAGTTCAAGAATTGAACCCGATCTTTTCACTTCTTCCAATTATGTACATTTAAACTCCTGAACTGCAGCTGGTAACCGTTGTTTTTGGTTCGTAAAAAAAAGAAAAGAAAAAACTTAAATTTCAATTTTACTTTTTTCCCCCAAACACAGTTATGCCCCAATCTCAAATCCTAACATATCCGAATGGTTATTATTTTGACGTTTTCAGCACGGAAAAGCATTTTATTTTCATAAACTTTTACTGCACACGAATTGAATTTTTGTCTTTTTAGTTTCTTTGTACATTATCGATGGAAAATTGTTAGTTGATTAAATCATCAGTTAACATCAACTGTTAGGCAATAAATAACTAATCTTTAAAAATGCAGATTTTGTTAAAATTTTCACTGTCACGCTTGTAGAAATTGTACTCTTTTTTTTTTTCAGACCGACGATCATCAATGTCGAGTCTGGTATTTCCTGTATACTTTTTGTTTGATTTTGAATAAACACTTGTGTCTATTGAGAGTGATCACAATCTCTAGGCAAGCTTCAAACGGTATAGCGCCACCTGCATTTGAGTGACTGTCAGTCTCACTCTAGCTCTCAATAAGCCTCAGATTATTTTGTAAAAGGCCTCCGAGACTCTACATTATGATCTTCCATCTAAATGAATGGAACGAAGCAAGCGAGCTTTTAAAATAGTTAAGAGCTACTTACAAAACAGACATTAGCGTCAGCTCAGCGCATCGCTGTCAGTGATGGTGCTATTCATCGTGAATGCAGAAGGTAGATTGTGGTATCACACAAGAAGTAATCCTAGGAACGTGTACGTGATATCTCACAGTAATATTAGGACCGTTGTTGTTCCTACCGTACACCAATGACCGAACAAAAGTGATGAAGTCTTACTGTATTCCCCAGACAAATAAATTTCCACTACAGTACAAATGTATAAAAGAATGATCTAAAATCAGAAAGTCAATGGTCTCAGACTTGCCTTGAAAGCTAAGTAACGCAACTTTGTTTGTTGTGTCTGTTTGTTTATGTTTGTTTGTTTGTTTGCTTGTTTGTTTGTTTGTTTGTTTGTTTTTGCTGATAGGCTCTAAAAGAAGAATCAAGGATGCTGTGATCCCAGGTGTCAATACGAGAGAAAACACAACAAAACGGGTTAGGAATCTAAAATTCTTAAGAAGATATATAGGAATCATAATTGATGAAAACCTCGACTGGTCTATACCCATGTGGAATTTATAATGGATATGACACTATACTTACAGGGGAACAGATTAGGAAAGATATACATTAAAGCGACAAGCGACACGAATTTCTGTGTTCTAAAATTCATGATATTTATCTCAATATCAATAATTAGAATTATTGATATTGAGTTAAAATGAAGAAGCATTTATAACAGCGGAAAATACTTGTAGAATAACTTGAAAAATGGGGTAGAAACAACGAGTTGGGGTATGATCAAAATACGAAGGATAGCAACAATGGCATTAAATCAGCGGAAAGAAAGTCTTTTTCTGAATCTTGTCCATGACCGAAA